>NW_006921705.1:1204042-1229746 GCF_000298275.1 Orycteropus afer afer | reverse complement strand
TGATGCCACATTTTTCTTCATATAGTCCAGCTTCTTGGATTATTTGCTGAGCATATAGATTGAATAAGTAAGGGGAAAGGATACAACCCTGACACACTCCCTTCCTGATTTTCAACCATGCAGTGTCCCCTTGTTCCATTCGAACAACAGCCTCTAGGTCAAGGTACAGGTTTCTCATGAGTAAATCAAGTGTTTGGGAATTCCCATTCTTCTCAATGTCATCCATAATTTGTCATGATCCACACGATCAAATGCCTTTGCATAGTCAATAAAGCACAACAAGTAAACATCTTTCTGGTATTCTTTGCCTTGAGCCAAGATCCATCTGACAGCAGTTGTGATATCCTTTGTTCCATGTCCTCTTCTGAATCCAGCTTGCACCTCTGGAAGTTCTTTATTAATATACTGCTGCAACCGTTTTTGAATTATTTTCAGTAAGATCTTGCTTGCATGCGATATTAATGATATTGTTCTATAATTTCCACATTCTGTGGGATGACCTTTCTTTGGAATGGGTACAAATATGGATCTCTTCCAGTCAATTGGCCAGGTAGCTGTCTTCCAAATCTCTTGGCATAACTGAGTGAGTGCCTCCAGTACAGCATCCATTTGTTGAAATATCTCAATGGGTATTCTGTCAATTCCCGAAGCCTTGTTCTTCACCAATTCCTTCATCGCCACTTCGACTTCCTCCTTCGGTACCATTGGTTCTAGATCATATGCCACCTCCTGAAATGGATGAAGATTGACCAGTTCTTTTTGGTACAGTGACTCTGTGTATTCTTGCCATCTTCTTTTGATGTTCCCTGTATCATTCAATATTTTGCCCTTAGAATCTTTCAGTACTGCAACTCAAGGCTTAAAGTTTTTCCTCAATTCTTTCAGCTTGAGAAATGCTCAGCGTGTTCTTCCCTTTTGGTTTTCTAACTCCAGGTCTTTTTACATTTCATTGTAATAATTGGCTTTGTCTTCTCAAGCTGTTCTTTGAAATCTTCAGTTCAGCTCTTTTATCTTTTCATTTCTTCCATTTGCTTTAGCTACTCTCTGATCATGGGCAAGTTTCAGAGTCTCTTCTGTCATCCATTTTGGTCTTCTCTTCTTTTGTTGTCTTTTCAGTGACCTCTTGCTTTCTTCATGGATGATGCTCTTGATGTCATCCCACAATTCTTCTGGTTTTCAGTCATTGGTGTTCAATGTATCAAATCTATTCTTTAGATGGTCTCTAAATTCAAGAGGGATATATTCTAGATCATATTTTGGCTCTTGTGGACTTGTTTTAATTATCTTTAACTTAATTGTCTTTAACTATAATTTCCGATGTGGTATCTCCACAGATGAAGATTGCCCAGTCTTCCTTTTGAGGAGTGGCTGATGGGTTTGAACCAGCCTACGGTTAGCAATCAAATGCTTTAGGCACTATGCCACTAGAGCTCCTGCCTCCATGAAGAATGGCATACCCCATAACTACCTGAAGAGTTTAGTTACTCAGCAACTGTCAAAAAAGTGACAGTTCTTTATTTAGTAAAATAAGGGTATGGGATAATTTAAAAAGTTTTGTCCCTGTTGGAAGGACAGGGTGGAAAATGGGATGCATCCACCCACAAGAACATATAATATACACACATGTATGAAATAGAGGCAGAAGGGATGTTGTTCCTTTATCAACTCTGTTTTTCCAGAGATACACTTTCTCTGTGATGGATTGCACTGTGTGCCAAAAAAGTGTGTGTTGTAATTCTAGCTCTGGTGGCATAGTGCCTAAAGCATATGACTGCTTACCAGAAGGTTGGTGGTTCAAACCCACCAGCCATTCCTCAGAAGGAAGACTGGGAAATCTACTTCTATAGAGATACCACCTCAGAAAACCATGGAGTGTTGTTATGAGTCGGATCTGACTGGACAGCAGTGAGTATACCTGTTGAAAGGAGTTCTGGTGGTGCAGTGCCTAAGGCATTTGACTGCTAATCAGAAGGTTGGTAGTTCAAACCCACTAGCCACTCCATGGAAGGAAGATGGGGCAGTCTGCTTCTATAAAGATTTATTGCCTTGGAAACCCAATAAGGAGTCTCTATGAGTCGGAATCCACTCTACAGCCCTGAGTTTGGTTTCATACCTGTGGAAGTAACTCCGTTATCTCATACGGGAGTAGGGTTTTCTTTGTTATGTTAAGAAAGCCAAGTCAGTGTAGAGAATGTCATAAACCTAATGACTTTTGAGGAATAAAAGGAGCACATTAGGCAGAGAGAAGGAAGTGCAAATGGGATGAAGATAGATGCCAGGTGAACTCCAGGGAACCAAAGAAGGCTGGGGCTACAGAAATTGAGAAAAAGATTTTCTCCCAGAAGATTGCTCTCCTGAATTTGGACTTCTAGGATTGAACTATGAGAAAATAAAATTCTGTTCTTTACAACCACCCACTTGTGGTATTTTTGTTATAGCAGCACTAAGAAACTAAGATATCTATATCTGCATCTACATCTATCTATCTATCTCTGTATGCTACACTAAATATATATGTATATATAAAAGAGTGATCTAGATATGGTCTTACACCTGGTAAGTTTCACATTCTGTTTCTCAGGGGGCTATAAGGTCTCTTATTGTTTTGTACATCTTTTTAAAATAAATCTCTCTCAGCTTTTCCTGCTTTCTCTTGTTGCACATGATTGCGAGTTTATCTGTTAGTTTCAATGACCAGTATCAATTCTGTGTCCTAATCAGTCACTGTTGCAACATCCCAGACATAGAATCTGATCAGCCTTAACCTGTCTCTACTTAGGCCAGACCACCATGCCATCAGCTGCCAATCAATCTATAGGTTAGTTGCCCTTGTTAGGGAGACTACAAAAAATTCACTGCCATTGAATCAATTCCAATTCATAGTGACTCTAAAGGATAGTGTATAAGTACTCCCCAGGATTTCCAATGCTATAAATCTTTATGGAAACAGACTGCCTCAACTTTCTCCTGTGGAGCAGCAGGTGTATTCACTGCTGACATTATGGTTAGCAGCCAAATGTTCTAACCACTATACCACCAGAGTTCATTGTTATGGAGACTGCTCTTAGTAATTACCTAAAATGAGAAGTGGAGGGCTAAGCAGGGTTAAATGGTCTTTGTCCACTCAAGAGGAAGTAAGTTATGCTGGCAATATTAGTCTATTTCCAGTAGAAAATATAAACACTTTACTCATAGTTTCTCTGTCTCATATCAACTTAACCCCTCCTCCTTTTACCTCATACAGAAGTACATTTAAGATGTATTAAAGAGTACAGTCTGGTGCATTCCACTTTTTCCTTAGGATATTATAACTGGAAGTCCTGGTTGATTTCAGAGGTGTGGGTGTTGTGGTGTTACAAAGTGGGCTTAAATTGAATAGATCATGGTTCAAAGTTTTACACAAATCATGCTTCAGATGATAACTTAATTAAACCTCAGTGTTTACTATAAAATAAAAATATTATGACTGTGGACCTAATACTTTCATTTATAATGCACCCTGCAAAGCATCATTAAAGTATAAAATACTGCTCTTAGTTTAACTACCTAAGTAATAGTTTTGGCTTAGCTTGCAATATTTTAATAGCATTTGAAAGTTCAACTTTCACTTATATACCAACCTATTTCAGGATGGTCATTGTTAAAAATCCGTATGCATTTGGATAGTGATTTTAACTTCCTGACTCATTAAATTCAAATGTGTTACATGCTTACATGTTACAGAAGTAAATATGCCTCATTTTTTCTCAATTCTCCTAAAGCTATAGGGAGTCAAACATATTACCAAAGAAGAACAATCTATTCAGGAGGATTTGATAAAAAATGTTATCACCCACTGAAGCACCATTTTAATACCTTCAAGAAAGAAGCTCCCCATTTAAAAAAAAAAAAAAAAACACAGCCATCAAGTTGATTCTGCCTCATAGAGAATCTTTAGGACAGAGTAGAACTGTCCCATAGGTTTTCCAAGGCAGTAAACTTTAGGGAAGCAGATTGCCTCATCTTTCTCCCACAGAGTGGCTGGTGAGTTCAAATGGCCGACCATTTGGTTATCAGCTGAATACTGCCCATAGATACATAGTAAACATCTTCCATGCTTTTCTGAGTTGACATTCAGCCACAGGTAATAGAGATGCTGTGTTCGTGCTATAATGGACATGCCATCAGGTCCTTTCTTATTACTTTAGGTCAAAACACATAAACAGGTCAATAAATATTCCAAAGCACACTGCCGTCAAATTGATTCCAACTCATAGGATTTTCATACTTGTAAATCTTTAAGAAGCAGACTGTCTCATCTTTCTTCTCCAGAAAGGCTAGTGGGTTCAATGTGATGATCTTTTGGTTAGTTAAGCCCAAAGCCTTAACCACAGCAACACTAGAGCACAAATATCACTTCAGTCTGGCATTAATGAAAAGAATTAAGATAAAAAATTTTATGTGATCTTATTGTATGAGTAAACTTATCAAACTCAGTAACGATGATATTTAGAAATTTAGAATGATACCAACTTTATAATTTAATTTTTCCATATAGGTAAAACTCTCAAAAATGAAGGTTCCTGCAGAGCACATGATGAAAAATTCTGACCCACTTCAAGGAGTCTTTTTCTTTCTTTATTTTAAACAATCTAGTTAGTTAAATGTATTATGGACTAGTTTTGTATTAGTATACAGGCACTCACAACAGTATTGCTCAAAAACTATAAAAAGCATAGCATAGTACAAACTCTTTTAGTCCAGAGTCTAGAGGACTTTATAATGAGATATTTATCAAATTATTATTTTTTTCTCTAAATAAGTTATCAAGAAATGATAAAATATGCTGCAGGAACAAAAACTACAAAAGCAATAGCTTACATAACAAAAATAATTAGCATAGTACAAATTCTTCTAGTCTAGAGTCTAGGATATTAATTAATGAGAAAACAAAAAAAATACAGGATCACAACCGCAAAATTAATGGCATAACATAAATGTTAAGAGAAGAGAAAAATCTTCATTTGAATGGGAAATATATTTATTTTTAGATACTAGCTCAAACTATTTCTGGCCAAAGTGTCCGTGGGTTCAACAAAACTCTACATCACTGATTTGTGACTTCTGCTAATGAATCCTGTGGCGTAGGATAAATAAAAAATAACTGTGAATTTTAAATATAGCAGAAAGATCTAAACTTTCTATAATTTATCATATAATATGACAAAAATTTTAAAGATAATATAATTGTGGTTATAAAAGCCAGATGTGGACACATATTCATGTTAAATTATATGTCCATAATACATTTAGTTTTGCTTTGAAAGTAAGAAATAACCAGGAGAACATAATGATGCTATTAATATGAGGGGTGTGTTTAGAGATTTAACAGTGGTAGAATATAAAAACCATTAGGTATTTCCCTCACAGATCTTACGAGAGAAGAAACTGGATCTCAGCTTAAACTAAACCTCTGTGATGGCTCATGATGGATTCTCTCCCTGACTTGGTTAATGCTTTCCCCTCCAATATATCCTAAGCTAAGTGCTGTCATGACGTCTTGTTCTTTTGCCTCACTGAATTAGGACTATGACCAGAGAATGTTTTTATTTATTCTAGAGCAGTGCAGACTTGCTGAAATACATTTTCCTTTCTTGTGATATGAAAATCGCATGAGGCTGAGAGGCTTATCCATTCTATAGGTAGGAAAAGGTATGTATAACATTCGATGCCAGGCTCAAATCTTTGAAAGGAGGAAATATTCAGATGGATTACTACACAATTAAGAAGTAATTTCAACCTTGTAAACTACTAAAAGACAGCTTCTAAGTAATACATTTTTGTCTTATACTATATATAATCCATGAATACTTTTTTGTTGTTGTTGTTCATTTTTTTTTAATGCAATGCAATAAATATTTCTCTAAAATTCATGGTCTGGCCATTCTACAGTTGCTAGGAAGTTTCTCTTTTATAGCTTGGGAGTAGCGATTAGGAAATGACCTTCATAAAATGTAAGCTACAAACATGGCACACACATACAATTAATTCTTACAGAAACCATAATAGCAAATAAAATAAATGGTTTAGAAATAGCATGTGCAGTCAGCTGTATGTTTTTACTTTAAGGCTAAAGCATTTCTCTTGCTCTTTTCTCCTATGCTGTTTCTTTGATCCTTTCCACTCCAATTCTTTTGTAATCCTATCATTCTTATTGTCCATTTCTCTGTCACATTCTCATTATCTCCTCATCCCTTAGTTTCTTTGTCTCCACCTATAAATATGTTGAGACCTACTGTTTTAGAGAAACAATGTAAACCTTTCTTTGTCTCTGTTATGTCTATGCCTTATTATTATTATTATTTTATTTGAATTCATATTCTCTAAATTTTTATTTTTTTTAAAATTACCATAGGCACTATAGTTATTTCCTTAGAATAAAATAGGGGAATATATAGTGTATACTACTGTGAAATCAGACTATTTTTGAGTCTTGACTCTGCAGTTTAGAAGTGGCTCTCTGCATGATGCAAACTATTAAAGTGCTTGGCTGCTAACAATAAGGTTAGAGGTTCTAGTCTACTAAAGGCACATCTAAAGAAAGACTTGACAATCTAATTACCCTACAGAGCATATTTCTGGTACACATGGAGTTGCTGTGCATCGGCAATGTTTTTTGTTATTATTATTATTATTTTATTGAACGTAACAGCAAGCAAAGCATTTCCCCTATGAGGTTTCTTTCTCACCCATGCAATAGACATACTCTTACAAATGAACTAATTTGTGAGAATAAAATGAGAAAATACATTCACAATTCCCTTAATTCTCACAATAAATTTGTGTGGCAGATCTTATTATCAGTGAATGATTCAGTCCGTATAAGTTTAAAAAAAGTGTCCCCCCCCCAGCATTTCTTTAATTGTGTATTTGTTTGTTTAAAGCTTATATAAGGAATATGAAAGGTTAAAAATAAGGACAAAATATTGAATTCACCATAATTTACATTCTTAGTATTGAACCTGAAAGAGAAGCATTAAGTTATCATATTCCTTGATAAATGATTTCCAAACTGCTTTGTGGAGCACAATGAATTCTGAGAAGCTGCCTCAAGAGCAGGGGAAGAGGGGATGGGAGACAGAGGCTCCAGATCTTGTTCCAACAAAGAACTCTGATTTTATCATTTTTATGTGTATTTCACTGATGAAATCATTTCACAGATTAAAAAAAAAAAAAAAAAAAAAAACTTGACTGCTAACCAGAAGGCTGGCGGCTCAAACCCACCAGCCACTCCTTGGAAGGAAGATAGGGTAATCTACTTCCATAGTGATACTGCCTCAGAAACCCAAGGAGGGTTCACTATGAGTGGGAGCCGACTTGATGGTAAATAACAACAACAACAACAATGACCTAATGTAAAACAAAGCAAACAAACAAAAAACAGGGTAGGGGGCTATAGCTAAAACCTTTGATGTCTACCTTAACTTCCTATTTTATGGGATTTCAGGGACAGTTGAAACTTGTCATCACCAGAACTAAGTTTCTGAGCATGTTTTTGTGGAGAGGTAGAGGTGATTGTATTGATTTGCTACTTCCATAAAGCATGTTTATTACACTGGTTATAGCCTCTTCAATGCTATGTTTGGATTATATATGAATCCACACACATAATGGAAATTTAGTAAAAAAGAGGACATGTTATATCTGTAAATATATTTAAAACTTTTGTCTATAAATGTCAACAACAAAATCAATTTGAAAACCACATCACTAATTTTTTTAAAATGCCATATTAAGATAAGTATAATAGTAGTATCATTACTACTGTGGCTCCAAGGAGCTAAAAACACAGCTAAAAGATAAAGTACACATCAACTGAAATAAACATTAATTTTATTTCTCATAGTAAAGTCACATTGCAACTAGGCATTTACATACCGGATCATCTGGATTGTACTGAATAACATATTCTATCTGTCCATTTGGGCCATCATCTATGTCTGTAGCTCCATTATCTCCTGAAAATCCTGTAAATATCGTGGTGCCAACTGGAGTGAGCTGAAGGGAAAAGAAAAGAAAAGCTGTCAATTCTCACTTCATCAGAAGCATACCAGAAGTGTTTCAGCACAAAAAGCAGCCATTTTTTACACAAAACTAGAATAAGCAGCTGTCCACAATTCCAAACCTGAAGTGTTTCTAAAGAAATCTTGCAAACCATCCATAGAAAGCTTGAAATTTCCAACTACACGATTTTTGCTAAGAGTGAAGAAATTAGAATACCCTGGCTCAGTTTGAAGCACATTTAAACCATATACAACCATGAGCATCTTAGGTTCTGTGAAAAAAAATGTTTTTTTTTTATCTCCCAGTTAGAATTTAATTTATATGAAGAAGTTAGATTCTTTACTGATTTTTTTTTTTTTTTAAAAAGCACTTCAGAGAGATCAATGAAAGCCATGTTTGTAATTATATGCAAGTGAAAAGTTAAAGTAGGAAGAAATGTTGAGGACAATAGATGTCCTTCTGTCAAAGAGAGAAAGTGGGGAGTCTCTTCAGTGCTTTATATGTTGTTGAGTAGAAAAGAGTCATGCGTGAGTGTTCTTGGGAGAGGGGAACATAAAGGTAAATTGGCATAGCATATTCCACAAAGGCAATGTTCTACATCCTACTTTGGTGAGTAGTGACTAGAGTCTTAAAAGCTTGTAAGCAGCCTTTGCCACTACTCACGTCAGTTTGTTGTACTGTGGTGGCTTATGTGTTGCTGTGAGGCTGGAGGCTATGCCATTGGTAATTCAAAACCCAGCAGGGTCATCCATGGTAGATAGGTTTCAGTAGAGCTTCCAGACTAAGATTCAAAAGAAGGGATGGGCCAGTGAAAACCCTATGAAGAACAGTGAAACACTGTCTGATATATTACTGGAAAATTCTATGAGTAGGCCTGATATAGTATCAGAACATGAGCCCCTCAGGTCAGAAGACAATCAAAATACAACTGGGGAAGAGCTATCTCCACAAATTAGTGTCAACCTTAATGATGGGGATGGAGTAGAGTTTTCAGGACCTCCATTTGCTATAATGGAGTAATGGCATGACATTCATAGTCACAGAGAATGTTTCGAGATTTATCCTGAAATACAATGCTGTCAGTGATAGGAAAATATCTATATGCCTACAAGGAAGACCAGTTATTATTACTATTATTAAAGTTTACACACCAAGTGTTAAAAGGCAAAGATGAGAAAATTGAAGATATTTACCAATTTCTACAGTCTGAAATTGACCAAACATGCAAAGTGTTCCCCCCCCAGCATTTCTTTAATTGTGTATTTGTTTGTTTAAAGCTTATATAAGGAATATGAAAGATTAAAAATAAAGACAAAATATTACTGGTGATTGAAAAACAAAAGTTTGAAACAAAGAAGCATCACTGGTAGTTGGAAAATATGCCCTTGGTGACAGAAATGAGACCAGAGATCACATGTCAACAACTTATTCATTGCAAATAACTTTTCCACCAAAATAAATGGCAGTTACACATGTGGACCTCACCAGATGGAATACACAGAAATCAGACAGACTACATTGGTACAAAGAGGCAATGGACAAGCCCAGTATCTTCAGACAAAATAAGGCCTGGAGCTGACTGTGGAACAGACCATCACCTGCTCATATGCAAGTTCAAGTGGAGGCCGAATACAATTAAAACAAGTCCATGAGAGCCAAAATATGACCATGATTTTATCCCACCTGAATTTAGAGACCATCTGAAGAACAGATTTGATGTATCAGATTCTAATAACTAAAAACCACATGAATTGTGGGATGACATCAAGAACATCATACAAGAAAGCAAAAAGTTATTTGAAAAACAGGATAGGAAGAAAAGATCAAAATGGATGTCAGAAGAGATTCTGAAACTTGCTCTTGAAAGGAGAGTAGCCAAAGGAAATGGAAGAAATGACGAGATAAAAGAGCTGAACAGAAGATTTCAAAGAACAGCTCTAGAAGACAAAATCAAATATAATGATGAAATTGCAAAGACCTTGAGTTAGAAAACCAAAAGGGAACAATACATTCAGCATTTCTCAAGCTGGAAACCAAAGAAAAAATTCAAGCTTTGAGTTGCAATATTGAAGAATTTTATGGGCAAATTATTGAATGATGTAGGAAGCATCAAAAGAAGATGGAAGGAATACACAGAGTCACTGTACCAAAAAGAAAAGAATTTGTCAATGTTCTTCTTTTGTAGGAGATGGTATATGATCAAGAACCAATGGTAATAGGGGAATAGGTGAAAGCTGCCCTAAAGGAATTGGCCATAAAAAAAGGCTCCAGGAATTGACGGAATACTCACTGAAATGTTTCAACAAATGGATGCCTTGCTGGAGGAACTTACTTGTCTAAGCCATATAATTTTTAAGACAGGTACCTGGACAATTTACTAGAGGAGAATCATATTTGTACCCATTCCATGGAAAGGTGATCCCACAGAATGTGGAAATTATTGAACAATATCATTAATGTCACATGGAAGTAAAATCTTACTGAAGATAATTCAAAAACGGTTGCAGCAGTATATAGACAAAGAACTTCCAGAAATGCAAGCTAGATTCAGAGGAGAACATAAAAAGAGGGATATCATTGCTGATGTCAGGTGGATCTTGTCTCAGAGCAAAGAATACCCAAAAGATGTTTACTTATGTTTTATTGACTATGCAAAATCATTCAATTGATCATAACAAATTATGGATAACATTGAGAAGAATGGGAATTCCAGAACACTTAATTGTTTTGTGCTCATGAGGAACCTGTACATAGGTCAGGAGACTGTCATTTGAAGAGAGCAATGAGGTACTATATGGTTTAAAATCAAGAATGGTGTGAGCCAGGGTTGTATCCTTTTACCATACTTATTCAATCTTTATGCTGAGCAAATAATCTGAGAAGGTGGACTCTATGAACAAGAACATGGCATCAGGATTGGAGGAAGATTCATTAATACCCTTGCTTGCTGAGAGTGAAGATGACTTGAACCACTTACTGATGAAGATTTAAGACTACAGTCTACAATATGGATTACACCTCAACACAAAGAAAACAAAAATCCTCACAATGGGACCAATAAGCAACCTCATGGAAAAGGAAATAAGATCAAAGTTGTCAAAGATTTTATATTATTTGAATCCTCAATCAACACTCTCAGAAGCAAAAATCAAGAAATCAGATGTCATATTGCACTGGGAAAATCTGCTGAAAAAGACCTCTTTAAAGTGCTGCAGAACAAAGATGTCTCTTGAGAGTAAGGTGAGCCTAATCCAAGCCACAGTATTTTCAAATGGTATGTATTTTAAATGGTATGTAAAAGCTGGATAATGAATAAGGAAGATCCAGGGAGAGTTGATGCTTTTGAATTTTGGTGTTGGCAAAGACTACTGAAAGCACTATGAACTGCCAGAGGAATGAACAAATCTGCCCTGGAAGAAGTGCAGCCAGAATGCTCCTTGGAAGTGAGAATTGCCACACTTCACCTCACCTACTTGAGTCATGCTGTCAGAAAGGACCATTCCCTGAAGAAGGATACTATACTTGGTAAAGTGGAAGGTCAGCGAAAACGGGGAAGACTGTCAACAAGATGGATTGACACAATGGTTGCAACAATGGGCTTCGATGTAGCAAATGCTGTGAGGATGGCAAATAACTGGGCAGTATTTTGTTTTGATGTACATAAGATTGCTATGACTCAGAGCCAACTTGGCAGAACCTTACAACAACAAAAAGCAGCCCTCTAAGGTGCCATTATCTGTTTCTCATCATCTATAGCAAAAAGAAAAAAAAATGATTAACATTAAAAAAAAAAAAAAAAAAACATGAAAACAATTACTAGAAAGCACTGATGGACCAGAAGAATTCCAGCCTCTAGGACCCTGACACAAGAACTAGATAGTGTCCTGTTGTTGCTGTTCTCTGCTCTGAAAGGGATCACCATAGGAGGTCCTGGATAGAGTGAGAAAAAAACCATGGAACAAAACTCAAAATCACAAAAATAAATAAACAAACAAACAAGCAAGTTTTCTAGTCTGATAGAGACTGTGGGAGATTATGGCACTTAGATAACTTCAAGTCTTGAACAGAGCTTCAGTCAAACAATAGGGCTTTGAGATGAACAAAAACTCCCAGGAGGTATGCATTGCTTAAATCAACCAACTGTACAAAATCAAAAGGGCAACATTTGCCAAGGACTAAAGCTCAGAAGGCAGGAATGGATAGGAAAGAAAGAGGAATAGAAATGGTAAACCCAAGGGAGGAAGTGAAAAGAATGCTGTGGGGATTACAATCAATGTCACTCACACACAAAAAATAATGTGCATGGATTGTTGAATAGAAAATCAATTTGCTCTGTAAACGTTCATCCAAAATCACAATAAAAAGTTTAAAAAGAGCAAAACAGTTACATGACAGCATTTGAAGAGATAATCACTTATTTCCATTTTGGATGAAAGAAAAAAATAAAGTGGTATACAAGGCCATGATTGGAACATTTGTCTATTACTCTAGCCTTATCCCTATCCCTCTCCACCACAGAAACACTGCTATTTTGTCTTACCTATAGGTCTTTTTTTTTCTCCCAATCATCCATAAACATTTATTAGGCAGCTATTATTTGCCAGCAACTATGAGCTACATGTTATTTTGATGTCAGAGACATTTTGAAGCAACTTAAAATAAATATTCCCTTCACCCAAGTTAAATGTGTCTACTCTCTAGTTAATAGTTTACCCTCTCTTCCCCTCCAACCCCTGGTAACCATTAAATAATATTTCCTTTTGTGTGTAAACCTTTTCTTGCCTTTGACAATTGTGGTCTCATACACTATTTGCCCTTTTGTGATTGATTAATTGTACTCAGCATAACGTCCTCTAGGTTCATCCATGTTATAATATGTTTCATAGATTTGTTGTTGTTCTTTAATGTTGTATAATATTCCGTTACATGTATGTACCATCGTTTGTTTATCCATTCACCCTCTGATGGGCATTAAGTTGTTTCCATCATTTTGCTATTGTGAATAGTGCTATGATGGACACAGACATGTATATGCTTGTTCGTGTCATGGCTCTTACTTCTCTAGGATATATTCCTAGTAGTGGGATTGCTGGATCTTACTATATTTTCTATTTCTAGAAGTTCTATTTAAGGAATTTTCATACCATTTTCCACAGTGTTTGCACCATTTTATAGTCCCATCAGGGTTCCAGTCTCTCCACACCCTCACCACCATTTTCTGTTTTCTGTCTTTTTGAGTTTTGCTATTAATGCTGGTTTGAGATGATATCTCATTGTTGTTTTGATTTGCATCTCTTTAATGGTTAATGATTGCAAGTTTTTCTTCATGTGTTTGTTGGCTTCCTGAATATCTTCTTTGGTGACATGTCTGCTAATGTCCTCTGCCTATTTTTAAATTGGATTATTTGTCTTCTTATTTTTGAGGTGTTGAAGTTTTCTATATATTTTAAAGATTAGCCCTATGTGTGATATATCATTGCCAAAATATTTTTCCCAGTATAAAGTTTCTCTTTTTACTTTTTTGGTGAAATCTTTTGATGCATATAAGTGTCTTCTGGTGTTTGTCTGTTTTAAGCTGTGTTTGATAGTACACTTATGTCATTTATTAGGGCACCTAAGTTTGTCCCTATCTTTTTCTTTTATAATCTGCATCATTTTACATTTTACATTTACATCTCTGATCCATCTTGAGTTTGTTTTTGCATATGGTGTGAGTTATGAGTCCTGTTTCATTTTTCTACAACCATATATGTAGTTTTGCCAGCATCATTTGTTAAAAAGAGTATCTCGTCCCCATTGAATGAGTTTCATTTCTTTGTCAAAGACTAGCTATTCATAAGTGGATGAATTTACTTCTGGGTTCTCAATTCTGCTACATTGGTCTATGAGTCTTTCATTACATCAGTGCCAGGCTGTTTTAGCTACCATGACCGAGCAGTACATTTTGAGATTGGGAAGTGTGAGGACTCCTACTTTGCTCTTCTTTAGTAGTTCTTTATTTATTGGGGGTCTCCTTCCTTTTCATATAAAGTTGGTGATTAGATTTTCCAGCTCTTTAAAGAGTAATGATTGAATCAGTAGATTCCTTTAGATAGTATAGACATTTTCAGAATGTTAAGTCTTCGTATCCATGACTGTTCTGGTTACCTAGTGCTGCTCTGACAAGAATATACAATAAATGGAATGGCTTTAACAAACAGGAGTCTATTCTCTTATAATTTTGGGGGCTTTAAGTCCAAGTGCCAGGCTCTAGGGACTGAGTGAAATCCCCTCAACCTTGGGCTTCAGCTCTGCCTCCTGCTCCCAACCCACTGAAGCTAGAGGTTTTTCTTCACTCAGAAAGCTGCTGGCTGCTGAGGCTGCCAAGCCCAAGGTTTACAAGTGAAAAGGCACAGTCCCAAAGTTAGCAAGCAACACAGCAGGACATTGATTCAAGTCCATTGGAAGTTCCCAGATCACCAGAGCATGGCAGGCTGCTGACAACAACTTGGCTACATGCAAGGTTCAAGCATGCTGTAAGTTAGAGACCATTCTCAATGCTGCTTCTTATATACAGGAAGCAGACCTTATCCCTAAAAGAGCTACTCAGATGCTTGTGGTAGATCCCACCATTGCCAGTCTCATCATGGAGAATAATTACCACCAGCTGCCCAACCACTCAGCCAGGCCCAGCCAAGTTGACACACAACCTTAACTATTACAATGAGAATGGTATATTTCTTCCATTTATGTAGGTCTTTTTTGATTTCTTATAATAATATCTTGGTTTTACAGTATTTTATATGTCTGGTTATATTTAATCCTAAGAATCACATGATCATGCCAATCAATGTAGAAAAGCTATTTGACAAAATGCAACATCATTCCCGATAAAAATGCTGAACAAAATAGGAACAGAAAGAAAAATTTTCAACATACTAAGGGCATATATACAAAAACCAATGGCCAAATTAAGATACATGGAAATAATTCCTCTTTTAACAGTTACTATACAAGGATATTAGATGAGGAAATATATTTCTGTAAGGATTTACCACCTTAGAAGCCTAGTGGGGTTGCTATGAGTTGGAATCAACTCAGTGGCAGTGGGTTTTGTTTGGTATTCAATATTGTATTGGAAGTCCTAGTCAGAGCAATTAAGGCATGAAAGGGAGGTGAAAGGTATCCAGACTGGCAAAGAAGAAGGAAAACTATCTCTATTTGCAGATAATATCATCCTATACATAGAAAATCCCAAGGACTCAGTAGGAAAATTACTGAAACTAATTGAAATATTCAGTAAAGTGGCAGGACACAAGATCAATATTCAGCCATCAGTTATATTCATTTACACTAATTAAGAGACCTTTTAAAAATAAATCAAGAAAACAATCTCATTTACATTAATTACTATAAGTTTTTGCAGAATTTATTCCTACATCCATGAACATACTTCACATATCTTCACTCCTAGTCCTCAAACTTGAGCTGGAATCTTATTCATTGGTTAAGTTTAGACTTACTTAGTTGTCACCTTCTCCTAAAACATTTCATGACATACTATTCCCCACTTCAAGTCAGAATATGCTACTGCTTACTGTTTTGCTTGCATTTTAAACATTCAGTCCTTCATTACAGCATTGTCAAAATACATGTCTGCTGTGCGGTGGATTGCTTGGTATGAACCTTCAAGTCATGGTCTTTATGACTCCCACCAGATGCCTGAGAGGGACTATGCAAGTAGAAGGTGCTTGTGACACATCAAGGGGATTGGATAGCTTGCTAATAATGTAAATAAGGTACATGGACACCTGTTGTGGGGCTTTGTCAGTTTTGCCATCCGCTAGGTTAAAAGTGAGCCATCTCAGAGATGGAAAGGGGAACTCTCACTACCATCAGTTAAGAAAAGCCAGGAGTAGAGCACATTCTTTGGACCCCAGATTCCGGTGCTGAACCTCCTTGACACAGGAGACAGAGAGCTATGACACTGAGATGATGAGAAATGGAAAGAAGGTGTGGCCGTGAAACAGTGGCAGCAGAGGCAGCAGAACCAGTAGAATGGCACAAGGCAGAGTGGTGGGCTTCCCAGTCAACAGTGTGAGAAACCTGAGTGCCATCTGGCATGAGGCTTGCTGTAGGAGTAAGATGCCTCTGAGCACTTACTGCCAGAGCTAAAAAAGCTTTGTAACACTTGCCTTAATAGAGCAGACGCTCAAGTATCATTGAGGGACATGTCTGCAGCACAGTTGAGAAGAGACTGTCCTGATTGAAGAACTGTTCCTGATCTTGTTGTCCCTGAACTTGAGTTGTAACATGTTACTTCCCCTGCTAGATGCCATCAAGTTGTCTGTGACTCTTAATGACCCTATATACAGCAGAACGAAACAGTGCCCAGTCCTGTGCCAGCTCCACATTCCTTGCTATACCTGAGCCCATTGTTGCAGCTACTGTGTCAGTCTATCTTGTTGCGGGCCTTCCCATTTTTGGTTGACCCTCCACTTTACCAAGCATGATATCCTTTGCCAAGGAATGATCCCTTCTTACAACATGACCAATGTAGGTGAGACAATATCTGGCCATTCTCACTTCCAAGGAACATTCCAGCTGCACTTCTTTCCAGGACAGATTTGTTAGTTCTTTGAGCAGTCCATGGTACTTTCAGTATTATTCGCCAACACCACAACTCAAAAGAATTGACTTTTCTTCAGTCTTCCTTATTCATTGTCCAGCTCTCACATGAATGTGGGGTAATTTAAAATACTATGGCTTGTGTGAGGTGCACCTTAGTCCTCAAGGAGATATGTTTGGTCTTCAGCCCCTGAAAGAGGTCTTTTGCAGCAGATTTGCCCAATGCAATATGTCATCTGATATCTTGACTGCTGCTTCCATTGGTGTTGATTTTGGAAACAAGTAATATGAAGTCTTTGATAACATCAATCTTCTCTCCATTTATCATGCTGCTGCTTATTGGTAGTTGTGAAGATTTCTGTTTTCTTTATATTGAGGTGCAATCCATACTTCAGATTGTATTCTTTAATCATCATCAGTTAAGTGCTTCAAGTTATCCTCACTTTCATCAAGCAAAGTTGTGTCATCAGTGTATCACAGGTTATTAATGAGTTATGAGTCTTCCTCCAATCCTGATGCCACATTCCTCTCATATAGTCCAGTTTCTCTGATTATTTGATCAACATCCAGGTTGAATAAGTATGGTGAAAGGATACAACCCTGACAAACTCCCTTCTTGATCTTAAGTCATGCATTGCCCCTTGTTCTGTTTGAATGACTGCCTCCAGGTCTAGGTACAGGTTCCTCATGAGTACAATTAAGTGTTCTGGCATCCCCATTCTTCTCAATGTTATCCATCAATGGTTATGATCCACACAATTGAGTGATTTTGCATAGTTGATAAAACACAACTAAACATCTTTTGGATATTCTTTGTTTTGAGCCAAGATCCATTAGACATCAGCAATGATATGCCTCTTTCCATGTTCTCTTCTGAATCTAGCTTGCCTTTCTGGAAGTTCTCTGGCAATATACTGCTGCAACCATTTTTGAATTATCTTCAGCATCATTTTGCTTGTGTGCAATATTTATGATATTGTTAGATAATTTCTACATTCTGTGGGATCATCTTTCTTTGGAATGGGTACACCTAAGGATCTCTTCCAGTCAGTTGACCAGGTAGCTGTCTTTCAAATCTCTTGGCATAGGTGAGTGAGTGCCTCTAGTGCAGCATCCATTTGTTAAAATATCTCCATGGATATTCCATCAATTCCTGGAGACTTGTTTTTAGCCACTTCCTTCAGTGCAGCTTCAACTTCTTCCTTCAACACTATTGGTTCTTGGTTATATGCCACCTCCTAAAATGGATGAACATTGACCAGTTCTTTTTGGTTCAGTGACTCTTTGTATTCATTCTGTCTTCTTTTGATATTTCCTGCATCATTCAATATATTGCCCATAGAACCTTTCAGTATTGCAACTTGAGTCTGAAATTTTTTCCTCAGTTCTTTCAGCTTGAGAAATGCCAAGTTTGTTCTTTCCTTTTAGCTTTCCAACTCTAAGTCTTTGCACATTTCATTAGAATAATTGACTTTGTCTTCTCAAGCTGCCCTTTGAAATATTCTGTTCAGCTCTTTTATCTTGTCATTTCTTCCATTTGTTTTAGCCACTCTTTGTTCAATGGCAAGTTTCAGACTCTCTTCTGACATCTATTTTGTCGTTTTCTTCTTTTCCTGTCTTTTTAATGATATTTTCCTTTGTTCATGGATGATGTTCTTGATGTCATCCATAATTTTTCTGGTTTTTGGTTATTAGTGTTCAATGCATCATATCTATTATTTATATATGGTCCTTAGATTCAAAAACAAACAAATAAAAACAAATTCACTGCTATTGAGTCGAATCTGACTCATAACAACCCCTCCTTGAGTTTCTGAGGTGGTATCTCTATGGAAGTAGATCGCCTAACCTTCCTTCTGAGGAGTGGGTGGTGGGTTTGAACTTCCAGCCTTCTGGTTAGCAGTCAAATGCCTTAGGCACTGCACCACCAGAGCTCCTTCTCTAAATTCAGGAGGGATATATTCAAGGTCATATTTTAGCTCTCGTGGACTTATTTTAATTGTCTTCAACTTCAAGTTGAACTCACATATGAGCAGTTGATAGTCTGTTCCACAATCAGCTCCTGGCCTTGTTTTGGCTGAAGCTTTCCTAATAAACTCCATAATCGTGCATATTGTCTGTGAGCTTTGTTTGACCATGGTAATAAATTATTGAACTCAGCAGAGAAGTAGAGAGTACTGTGGGATGGATGGTTGGTGTCAGAATTGGTAAAAATTTTGGAAGATAGAGGAAAGTCTGACCTCCACCTCACAGGAATCAGCATTGGGTTATCAGTGTTGATCTTGATCCTCTTCGCCTCTTGTGGAGTTTGAAGAGGTCAGACTCGTATGTCATGCCATTTTCACAACATACAAATGAATAAATTTCAGCAATAAATATGTGCTCTGTGCCTTTATAGAGTAGACTTTAAATTTTTTTCTGAAATTTGTTTTGTTAATTTTTGAATGGGATTCCTTTATAGATAAATATTTTGGGAAAAAAAAAAAAAGAAAGAGGGGATTGGTTTGTTTCATAAACTTCTATTTCAGGGGCTTCAAATTTGGTCCAAATATCTGAAGGGATCCGCAGGTAATGTAAATCAGTAGAGGATGGCAGCAAACAGGGAACATACACTTTCTCTCAGGTGGCTGCTCTTCCTTAGCCCCAGCAAATTGTTTTCATGATGCAATATGAACCCAATGTCACTAAGTCTTCCAATATTCCAATTTGATAAGAATTCTCTGGATTCCAAGGCTGGCAACTGATTTGGAAAATTACACTATGAATACACCAGACAAAACACATCTACCGGTCCAAAAACCATGCCAGGGTGCAATCTCTGATTTAGAAAAATAATATAATTATAATTAAAGAAATAAACTGTAAGTATAAAGTCAGCACTCCTCTCAAGCAGTTTTAAAGGCATTAGTATTCTGCAGCTCAAAATTAGCTGAGGGTGAAGAAAGAGGAAAGGGTTAAATAGTACACATTAGAACACACTAAAAAAAAAAAAAAAAAAAAGAATAACTCACTGCCATTGAATCAGATTCGACTCATAGCAACCCCTCCTTGGGTTTCCGAGGAGGTATCTCTACATAAGTAGAGTGCCCAATCTTCCTTCCCAGGAGTGGCTCATGGGTTTGAACTGCTGCCTTCTGGGTAGCCTTAGAGTTCAATTAAAAAAATCAAAAGAAAACAAAGCAAAACCAAAACGATACCTTGAACTATCTGTGGAAATTTTTTGGGAAAACATACATTCATATCTTTCAATCTACTTACTGAAGCAGGATATACTTTTAGATAAAATTCATTGAGGAAGGAATAGGAAGACCCAGGAAGAACTCAGAGGATATCCCAGAATCCTGAACTTTCTGGGATGAATGAATAGACTGAAAACCAGGGAAGAAAGGTTTAAAACCAAAAGTGAGTGGGAAGAGTGCTGAGAAAAAGAGTAACAATATTTCCTACTCAAGCAATTGTGCTAGCCAATTTCACATGCACATTATAAGACAGCTGAGACAGTCAGCTTCCATAAACATGTACAGGCTCAGAAACTCGATGAGCAGTTCTACTCTGTCCTCTGAGGTTGCTGAGGCAGAATCAACTCAAGGGCAGTTGCTGGTGTTGGGTTTTTATTGAATAAGTGTTTTAATTGGATGAGAGAAGCATTTTGATAGACTAAACAGTACAATTTATAAAATTTTCAAACATAAATATGTGATCTCATATAGTTATTAAATTGTAAAACAACAAAAGAAAATCCAAAAATCTTAGACCTTCTCATCAGATAATGTGACAATATCATATTTTTTGCTGCAAAATAACATTTTCTTTTTGGAATTTCTTTTGGAAATTTTAAATTGTAAAAATATTTTGACAGTTGTATTCTGGGTTGATAATATGAATTCATTTTGATTATACATAAAAATTGAAGTTATATATATATATATATATATATACACACACATATATATATGTATATGTGTGTGTGTGTGTGTGTGTGGTATTTAAATTGAATACTGGAGTCCAAGATGTAAATGAAACCACTCTGATGATTTGCACAAGTAATAGAATAGCAATTGCAATGAAAAGCAGACTATTTTCAGTGAAGTTGAAAAATAAAGCATAATATTCTATTAATCTAGACATTTTCTAATTTCCTAGGTCTTACTGAATATTTAACAATGACAGAAATTATTTGGAATAGATGGTTGGAAGGATTTTTTACAATGTAATATTTTCAAATTCAAGTACCTATTTGCAAAATATAAAGACTCAGTCTTTGAAAAAATCTGCGTTTTCCCCTATTATCCAAATATTTACTAAAGCAAATAAAAAAGCAACATAAAGGTCTATGGTGCCTTTTACTATATTATCAACGATTAATATTGTTCTTTGTCACTGACACAAATTCATAACTTTGTTGTGGTTGTTGACATTTAGAAATACACTCTTAAATAGGTAGAATGACTGATATTTAGTAATTTAAAATAAACCTACATTATATTTCTTTGGCTGGCTTAAAATAATTACACTTGGTGACAAAGTTAGTGAAATATAACCGCTAGCAGCCTACAGGAGAAAAGACGATGTGTTTGATTATGGCTGTAATTTAAGGCTAATCCAAAAAGTACTTCAATTTCAATCACTATCATTTTAGGATTTGAGCTTATTTCGGGTACTCTACATAATTTCTCCCAACACAATTCATGTGCCTAGATTTCTTTTAAGTATTCCTTTAAATATCAAATAGAAATATGCATCTACCTTAAATTCTGTTAGTTAATTGTTTTGAGCAGAAAATAAAAGAGAAACAATTACCTAGCTGTGAGAAGAGCAAAGAAACTTACAATTTCTATACTACAGCATGCAGAGATCAGAAAGATCCCCAAAAAGAATTCTAAGCTCTTTTAAAAATGACAGTTGAATTGAAATTGAAATGATTAGAGTAACAATAGTAGATTTTAATGTCATTATATTCATGGTGCTGTCTCTGTTTACAATTTTGGTAAAAATTAAAGACTTTATTCTCCCAACACTGCAAATGTGATATTTAGTTATTGATATTGGAGGCTATGTGAGCTTAGGCAGTGCACATTGGTAAAGAAGCCAAAGTTATCAGTTTGGCATTTGTATAGTGAATTTTGATCTCTTCCATAGTTTTACATTCATGCCAAACATATTAGCAAAGATTTTTTCCTGTTCATTTCTTCTAGCAGAATAAACAAGCACCCAGGCAAGATGAACAAAAATGCAACACTAAAAGGGATCAGCAATTGGGCTTTATATATTTAATGCTAACCTCGGAAGGAAGGTTGGGCAATCCTACTTCTGTAGTGATACTGCCTCGGAAACCCAAGGAGGGGTCGCTATGAGTCGGGGCCGACTCGATGGCCAACAACAATGTATTACTCGGGAGCTCTGGTAGCATAGTGCCTAAGGCACTTGACTGCTAACCAGAAGGCCAGCAGTTCAAACCAGCCACTTCTGGGAAGGAAGGTTAGGCAATCTACTTCCGTAGTGATACTGCCTCGAAAACCCAAGGAGGGGTCGCTATGAGTCGGGTCCGACTCACGGCACATAACAACAACAACAATATACTACTCAGATATCCTGTTCATATATAGGCTGAGTATTGGAATTATTTAAAGTTAACATAAAAGAAATGTCTTAACCACTATACTGTCAGAGCTTCTTATGAAAGCAAAAATAAATAAATAGTTGAGAAAACAAAAAAAGTAAGTCAATATGTGTTGATAAGGCAAGGCTGATAAGATTAAAACTGCTCCACTGAGAAGGTCTGTACTTGATATAAATAAGCAGATGACGTATGAACAACCAAAAAGGTTAAGAGAAGATGGTACTATTTCATTAATTTTCTTTATTCATACATAGCAGCAGAAATACGTACATATGCATGTGTATATTTATACATATGAAGGAGCCCTGGTAGCACAGGGGTTAAGTGCTAGGCTGCTAACTGGAAGGTCAATGGTTTGAATCCACCAGATGCTCCATGGGAGAAAGATGTTACAGTCAGCTTCCATAAAGATTACCTCCTTGGAAACCTTATGGGGCAGTTTTACTCTGTTCTATGGGGCCAGAAATGCAAGCTGGATTCAGAAGAAAACAAGAAAGGAGGGATATCATTGCTGATGTCAGATAGATCTAGGCTCAAAGCAAAAAATACCAGAAAGATGTTTACTTGTGTTTTATGGACTATGCAAAAGCATTCACTTGTGTGGATTATAATAAATTATGCATAACACTGAGAAGAATGGGAATTCCAGAACAGTTAATTGTGCTCATGAGGAACCTGTACATAGACCAGAAGGCTGTCATTGGAAAAGAACAGGGGATACTAACAACAACAACAACAACAAAAAACCTCAGTGCCGTCAAGTTGGATCCAAGTCATAGTGATCTATCCTTGAGTTTCTGAGGTGGTATCACTATGGAAGTAGATCGTCCACTCTTCCTTCTGAAGAGTGGCTGGCAGGTTTGAACCACTAGCCTTTTGCTTAGCAGTCAAATGCTTTAGGTATTATGCCACCAGGGGATACTGCATGGTTTAAAATCAGGAAGGAAGTGTGTCAGGATTCTATCCTTTCACCATACTTATTCAGTATGTATGCTGAGCAAATAATCTGAAAAGCTGGACTATATGAAGAAGAGCATGGCATCAGGTTTGAAGGAAGATTCATTGACAACCTGCAATATGCAGATGACACAACTTTGCTTGCTGAAAGTGAAGATGACTTGAAGCACTTACTGATGAAGATTAAAGACTACAATCTGCAGTATGGATTACACCTCAACATAAAGAAAATGAAAATCCTCACAACTGGACCAATTAGCAGCATCATGATAAATGGAGAAATGATTGAGATTGTTAAAGATTTCATATTACCTGGTTCCACAATCAACACGAATGAAAGGAGCAGTCAAGATATCAGATGATGTATTGCACTGGGCAAATCTGCTGGAAAAGATTTATTTACAGTGCTGAAGAGCAAAGATGTCTCTTTGAAGGCTAAGGTGCGCCTAACCCAAGCTATGGATTTTCAATAGCTCATATGCATGTGACAGCTGGACAATGAATAAAGAAGACAAAAGAAGAGTTGATGCTTTTCAGTTGTGGTGTTGGCGAAGAATACTGAAATACCGTGGACTGCCAAAAGAACGAACAAATCTGTCCTGGAGGAAGTGCAGCCAGAATGCTTCTTGGAAGTAAGAATGGCCAGACTTCATCTCACCTACTTTGGTCATGTTGACAGAAGGGATCATGCCTTGGAGAAGGATATCATGCTTGGTAAAGTGGAGGGTCAACAAAAAAGGGAAGGCCCTCAACGAGATGGATTGACACAGTGGCTACAATGATGGGCTCATGTATTGCAAGAATTGTGAGGCTGGCACAGGACCTTACAGTGTTTCATTCTGTGGTACATGAGGTCGCTATGAGTTGGAGCCAATTCAATGGCACCTAACAACAACAACAATAGGGTTGCTATTGGTCATAATCAACTCATAGAGATGTATTTACATAGATATACATATATATATTAAACAAATGTATAAATATAAATACACACTCACCCTATGTTGGATTTTTAATCACTTATTTTCTATAGAAGGTACTCTGATGGAGCAGTGGTTGAGGCAATTCAAACCCACCAACAGCTCTACAGGAGAAAGCTGAGGCAGCCTGCTTCCCTACTATTTACAGCCTTGGAATCCCTATGGGCAGTTCTACTCTGTCCTAAGGGGTTGCTATGAGTTGGAATCAACTTGATAGCAGAGGGTTTTATCATTATGATTATTTATTTTCTATGCAGGACACATGACAAACTGATGCTTTGTGAATTTCTGAATATAATGTGGGGTTTGA
Source organism: Orycteropus afer afer (assembly GCF_000298275.1). Taxonomy (NCBI): domain Eukaryota; kingdom Metazoa; phylum Chordata; class Mammalia; order Tubulidentata; family Orycteropodidae; genus Orycteropus; species Orycteropus afer. The sequence goes on along the minus strand of NW_006921705.1, from coordinate 1,205,229 downwards.
AAATTTTCACATAGCAGTCAAGTTTATTAAAATCTTTGCATCACTATAGAATATCTTTCAGTTTTCAGGGCACATCTGTCATACAGATGGCCATGTTCTGTGCCCTTTAATATTTCAACAAGTCTCAGAAATATAAATTTGGTTTTCTGAAGGGCATTCTATACATAGGATGATGATCAGCTTGGGCAGCTGCCTAGGGGTGTCACTTATTTATTTAGTTCGACCAATGATTTTAGACAGCTATTGGAAAATATATGCAATGCATAAATATATTTAAATGCAAAAGCTAAATATAATCACAAGCAAGAACATTAACTATTTCCAAAGAAAATGTCAATATTAAGATAAATTAGAATGGGAATATGAAAGTTAAGCAGCTCTCATTTGATTGTCCAGATATTTTGTGAGCTATAGCTACTTAAGCCAACCCAAAAATTTTGACCAGTGCTTGAAAAAGAATTTTGTCTTAGTTACAGAATCTCCCCAAAGAATCTTAATACTCAATGCTTCATATAAATACAAAACAAACAATAATAATTCATTTGCAGTGTGGCTGAAAGATTCAATTAACCAAAAAATATGAAGCTTAGGTTTGAGACCTATATCTTTCTCTATTTAACTTTATGATCCTAGCTTTATATTACATCATCTATGAAACTCAATTTCTTTGTTTTGGAAACATTAGAGATGGATTAAATTACTTATGGAGAAAACTGAATATCTATATATTTTATTGTTTTTTAAGGAATTAAATAAATGTAGAGATAAGTCATGCCAATGAATCTTCAGATTCGATAGGACAAAGACATCAGTTCTTCTTAAATTAATTAATTAATTAATGTTGCTGTTAGGAACGGTTAAGTTGGCTCTAACTCAAATGCACTGAGGCAAAAATAGAAAATAAGAGCTACATTGGAAAACACAACCTATCAAAATTAAAGACTTCATTATAAAGCTATTAAAATTGAGACACTGTAACGTTAAGCTTGAAAATAAACACATATTACACATATAAGAATGGAACAGTATGTTCTGTCTAGAAACAATATAGATTTAATCACACAGATTCTTAATAAAGACAATACTCAGTAGAACTCGGAGGCGGGGCAAGATGGCGGACTAGGCAGAAGGATTGCACAGACCCTCTTCAACAAAGAAAAGGGAAACCAATTAACACAGACACAGAA
>NW_006921705.1:1196874-1197807 GCF_000298275.1 Orycteropus afer afer | reverse complement strand
GACATGAGACAAAGTATATGTGAACTGCTGTATGAAAAGTGAATTTACTCTGTAAATCTTCACCCAAATCCTAATAAAAAATAAAAATAAATAAAGACAATACTCAGTGCAGTGAGATTCTAATATCCTTCTCAATAAATGGCACTAGGTCAATTAGATACCCATATTCGGAAGAATAATAAATGTTGATTCCTATTCGTAGCATATATAAAACTAAATCCCAGGTGAATTATAGATAAAATTGTAAATGATAATAAATAATTTATGAGAAAACGTTAAATAATATTTTCATAATATTACAATAAGCAAAGATTTACTTAGCAGAACATGTAGAACAAAAAGCATAAAGGAAAATATGGTGAAATTGTACTACATTAAAAATAAGAACTTTCATAGTTTGATATTAATAAGAAAATGAAAATTCAAGTTACAAAATAGGCAGAAAATCTGAATATGTATATTCAACAAATAGCAAATGTTTAGAACATTTAAAAATCTCCTACAGCAAGAAAGAAAAAAAAAAAGGCCTTTAAATAGAAAATTTACCAAAGAAATTATATATCTTAATGGCCAATAAATTCATGAAAAGTGCTAATTTTCAACATACATCATAAAGTTGCTAATTAAAATGCCAAATACTACATATTAATCAAGTTGACCAAGATTAATAAGAGTGAAAATGCAAAGTCTTGTCCAGGAACTAAAGCAACTGAAACTCTGTCATACTGCTGGCAGAAGACAACTTACCTAATCAATTTGGAAGATGCTTTGGCAATATCTAATAATCAGAATAAACGTGAATCCTCTTAACATTTCTGTTGCACGTACTCAACATAAATATGAACATGTTGTTGTTGTTGTTGTTGTTATGTGCCCAACTCATAGCGACCCCTCCTTGGGTTTCTGAGGCAGTATCACTACAGAAGTAGATTG
>NW_006921705.1:1194387-1196674 GCF_000298275.1 Orycteropus afer afer | reverse complement strand
GGTTCAAACCCACCAGCCACTCCTCAGAAGGAAGATGGGGCAATCTACTTCTGTAGTGATACTGCCTCGGAAACCCAAGGAGGGGTCGCTATGAGTCAGTCTGACTCGACGGCACATAACAACAACAACAACATAACATACCTAGAAACAGTCATGGAAATAACTCAAATGTTCATTAAAAAATGTTGTTGTTATAAGTTACCCTAGAGTGAGTTGGGACTCTTGGTGACCATAACAGAACTAAACATGGCCTGGACTTGGGCCATCCTCACAGTTGTTCCTATGCATAGTCACACAATTAGTTACCATACAGCAATGATATAAACACAATATTGTGACAGCTATAGTTAGGATAAATCACAACCATGTTGTGATGTTGGAAATATGGCTAATAGGACATAATACATGATATTTGATTCCATATTAGTGTTCAAAATTATCAGAATGAACAATAATGTTAGATATCAGACTATCCTTGGAGGGTGATTTAGTGACTGGGAGATGTGAACTTCTGAAGAACTGGTAATAGTCTTTTCTTGACCCAGTGTGGTGACACTCAGATGTTTTCTTTGGAAAATTCACTAAGGTAAATACTTAAGATCTGTGGAAAATATTGAATATAGTATGATCTGCCAAAATGGAGAAAAAATCAGTCTTGGAAGAATGTTCCTTAGAAGCAAAGTTGGGAAGACATCAACTCGCTTACTTTGGATGGATCATCAGACCAATGGCTAATATAAGAATACCATGTTTGGTAAAGCAGAGGGCCAAGAAAAATGAGAGAAACCCTCAATGAAATGAATGGATTGGATTGACAGAACGGCTGCAATGATGGACTCAAACATACCAACAATATGAAGATGGAGAGGACAGGGCAACATTTTGATGTGTTCTATATAAGGTCTTTATGGTTTGAAGCATCACACAACATTGCATTTTAATAAAAGTGAATTTTAATAATTGTCTTTATTCCTTAAAAATAAACACAGAAGTATTTATACAAGGATAGATTTGATAATTATGTTTTGGATCAAAATAATCTTTGCCAGGGTAGAATTGAGCAGGAAGATTCTGAATAAAATAAGTTTGCTAATATTGCTGGAGTTGGGTATTGACCTTAATTTAACTTAAAAACAAAATTTAATTTAATTTTTGTTAAACAAAAACAAAATAGTATATTAGGCAAGTTTTTGTTTATACAATCTTTTTTTCCTTTTTTTGTTCATCCACTACACATTTCCTTTTGATTTTTTCATGTCAATACCCAAAGAAAACAAAAACCCACTGCCATCAAATGGACCCCAAAACACAGAGACCCCACAGGACAGAGTAGAACTGTCCCAGAGGGTTTACAAGGCTCTGAATCTTTACAGAAGATGACTGCTTCATCTTCTTCCAGGGAGCTGGGATTCACAGAATAGCTGGTGGGTTTCAATCACTGACCTTTAGGTTATCAGCCAAATGTGTTAACTACTAGTAGGAGCCAAACTACTCATCTCATGCCAATGTGAGTAGATTGAAAATGCATTTAAAGTGCTTAGCAAAATACCTAGCATAGTGCATACTAAATATTTTGTATACTTGATAGCATAGTGCTAATTTTGGTATTTTCATTTCCATAGGCTATTAAAACAACTATTTCTTTTTATCAAAATAAATGCTACATTTTTTTGTACAAGCAAATTGTTAGTATAAAAGCAATGATTTTAAACATTTTTTTAAGCCTTTCATGTTTTAGCAGGAAATAGCAATATGAACATAAAACATCATTTTAAAATGAATAAGTATGGTATTTAATCACCAAGGTACAACATCCTGAATCCAATGTTGCCCACTAAATACAAAATAAATGCAAAAAAAAATTTCATGGCATAAACTTACTGAAACATAGGTGTCACTTCACCAACTTCAAAGCATATAAACAATTCTAAGGAATAGTATTTCAGTATAAAACAATAAAGCAATTTGGTGTTATAGTAGGGAGTTATAGGTAAAAATATTCTTTTTAAAACATAGTCAGACTTTACATTACGGATGTTAGTAAAAAAAAGAAAAAGAAATGGGCAACACATTATAGACCAGGGGTTAAATATGGGATTTGGAATTGTAAATAAAATCGCATTAAATATTTACTCTTTGCTGTATTTTGTTTTGTAATATATTTTTAAGACAGTGTATATATCCAGCAACCTTTAGAAAGGAGTTGAACTGTATTCACGTATTTGAATTATATATATATATATATATAGAGAGAGAGAGAGAGAGATTTTATATATATATATATATA
>NW_006921705.1:1191773-1194264 GCF_000298275.1 Orycteropus afer afer | reverse complement strand
CCATTCCTTGGAAGGAAGGTTGGGCAATCTACTTTCGTAGAGATAACGCCTCGGAAACCCAAGGAGGGGTCTCTATGGGTCGGGGCTGACTCGATGGCATATAACAACAACAACATATATATATGCACACAAACATATATGTGTGTGTAAGTGTATACGCACACACACACACACATCTTTGTATGTGCATTATATGGCACATAACAACAACAACAACAAAATTTTAAAACTGAACAGTGAGTTCCAGTTCCTAATTCTTAAACAACATATCTCAAAATTATCCACTCCCTTTACTTATGACAGAAAAATGAACAAAAGAAGTAACAGAAAGCACATGCCTAAATTAACATGTAGCAGGCAAGTTTATGGTATAAACAACAGGAGTTAATAATAAACTGAGATAAAAAGAAAAGGTCACTCTGGAGAATCTGCTATCTGTATCCATGGTCAAAACTACTATCTGCTTGGTCTATACGTCCTCTGTTGTCCATTGGTAGCAAAGGAGAAATAAGATAGTAGAGCCAGATACATGAGTATTTGTTCCTGTTTTTCTGTTTTGTCCTCTGGCTGCAATTGCTATTATTGTTGAGAATTTATGTACCAAATTCACTTATTCATGGCACACTCTGCTGAGAAGGACATTTAGAAAATATATTGGAGTTATTTTCCATTAGCACTTCCTGATCCATTTAAAATGGCTATTGTGTTTAAATAATTATTTCAAGTTTAATTTGGAATCTAGGAAGCATTAGAAATACTGGATTCAAATCAAACTATTTAGTTAATTTACTTTTCTTAAACTTATTGCACACAAAATGAAGATCTTGGCTCACAAAATTATTTTTAAGACATAGCTACTATTATCACTAACCCTGATGAATCACAGTCAATTAAACCCAAAGACAGTTTGATTTCAGTTTCCTATAAAAGCCTTTTGGAAAAAGAACAACAACAACAACAAAAAAAAAAAAACGAAAATCACTACTGTCCAGTTGTATTTGACTCATAGCAACCCCTCCTTGGGCTTCTGAGGCAGTATCACTTGAGGAGTAGATAAACCAATCAGCTTTTCAAGGAGTGGCTGGTGGATTTGAACCTCCAGTCTTCTGGTTAGTAGTCAAATATTTTAGGCGCTATGCCACCAGAACTCCTATAAAAGCATTTAGCTATTCGCAAAAAGCTCACGGTGGAGGCATTCTCTTCTCTAAATTCATGAAAGAGAGAGAAGGACCAACACCAACAGCTGCAGGCTGATTTGTATGAGGCCAGATATGTTACCACTCTCCAAACTTTTTACCAACTCTCACACCAAGTGTCCCTCTCCTGGCACTCACTACTTCTCTGCTGGGTTCAAATTTTGTTGCAATAGCCACACAGAACTCACAGACAATACTCAAAATAATGGGGTTTATTACATAAGCAACAGTTTCAGGAATGCTCCATTCAGGAAACAATTCTTCCATCAGTACAGCCTCCCCCAGGCCATGCCCAAAGGCATGTTTCTCTTTAGCCCTCAGCCTCTTGCCCTGGCCTCAACCCTGCTCAGGCAAATGTTACAAAGCTCTTTTAGTTCTGCCAATAAGTGGACCTAGGTACACCCCACTCTGCCTGCAAGCCTCTGGCCCAAAGCACTCTAGCTTTCTTGATCTGCAGGTGGGCATTCTATCTCCTTCTGGTCTCTTGGTTCCGCTGCCATAGACTCTCTGCCAACTCTCCTCACAGGGATCTTGGATCAAAGGATGTGCTCTACTCTCAGCTTCTCTCCCTTGATAGCAGAGAGATTCCCCTCTTCTGGCTCTGGGAGGTCTCATTTTAAGCCTAGTGAGATGGGAAAACTGACCAATCCTCACATTAGAGTTCCATACACCTTATGTGCATGGTCCCACACCCACAAATGAGCTCTGGTAGCCTAGTGCCTAAGGCACTTGACTGCTAACCAGAAGGCCGATGGTTCAAATCCACCAGACACTCCTTGGAAGGAAGGTTGGACAATCTACTTCTATAGTGATACTGCCTCAGAAACCCAAGGAGTCATTATGAATTGGGTCCAACTTGACGGCACATAATAACAACAACAACAACAATGTCCACAAGCGTGCCATGTACCTTATTTACATTACTAACAATCTATCCAATCCCCTTGATAGACCACAAGCACCTTATATTTGCATAGTTCTACTCAGGGCCGACTTGATGGCAAACAACAACAACAAAACAACACTCAGTAATTTGAAGGGTGACACAAAGCACATGACCAGAAGAGTCATATCACATAATTCACTGCAGCACAAGCAGCTAAAAGGTCTCTTAAACAACTGTATACATCCTTTTAAGAACCAATATGAGAAATTATGTAGGAGATTGTGATTACATAAGGTATATGTTATTCAATTTAAGATATGATTGATGTATTATAAGATTAATTATTATTTATGTACCACAAAATATCTCTGCTTATTAAAATATGAACTGACATAGTGTATATATATAT
>NW_006921705.1:1148007-1191673 GCF_000298275.1 Orycteropus afer afer | reverse complement strand
GGAAGTAGATTGCCCAACCTTCCTTCTGAGGAGTGGCTGATGGGTTTGTACTTCCAGCCTTCTGGTTAGCAGTCAAGTGCCTTGTATAGCATAAATTCATATTCCAGATTTCATTATATCTTCAGTTAACGAAATTGTGAACAGGTATGTGTCGGGTAGTCTATTCAGATAACATCTGACCATATATACTTCCATGACAGGAGACACCTTGGTGTCTCAGTGTCAGGATGCCAGACCCTTGTCTTGAGGTTGGAGCTGCACTTCTGTCTGTGGTGATGGAGGCCCAGGCCCAAACTCCCAACCTTTGGCTCCTGTGACTCAGTGGTTCTAGTCCTCACATTTTACTCAATGTGCTCCCATAGAGTGCCCATTGAAAGGTATGCACGTGGGTGCCCCAGCCCTGGCTGAGGCGTCATTGGACCTCTTGGACTGCACCATCCCATTATAGGCAGGTTCTCACAAGGCAAGCTAGCCTTCCCTGCAACTGGCTTAGCAGAGAAGGTGGTGACAGCTGAACAGGACTGGTCAAGTGCTTACCTGAGGTGTCTGCAGCTGGAGCTGGGTGAGCCTACAGCAGCAAAGCAACCTCTGGGCTCAAAAGCCCACAGCCCGGAGGACACCGGAGTTCCAACAATGTCCAAGTAATATATTCTCCTATTTCACAGAATATTTCCTGGATTTTAGGTGACACATTCCTGTATCTGAATTTGCAGAGATAAGGAAGGACTAGATCACTGAAGTTCTGACTCACCAGGTCTATAAAATCCTTGTGTGGCCCACTGCTGCACAGTTGCTAACTGCAATAAGAGCCACGCAGCCCTCTAACATTTCAACTGTACTCTCCGATTCTTCAAAGATTACCCACAGTGCTTTAAAAGTCATTTATACAAGGTGTTATAGATACACGAATTCTAATTTATATACCTGGGAAAATCAATGCATTTAAAAATGATCACACTGTCTTATCTCCATCCTACAGATACTTTCATGGTCTTCTCAATACACTGTTGTGTCTGAAGACCAACATCGTAGTAATAAGTTTTGCAAATTTGAGCCTATTCATCCTTCCATTGTGATTTACCTTTTAAACTTTTCCTATAAAATAATTTTGAATCTTCTCTAGAAAGTCATTCTTGCCCTGAAAATATACTTTTGAAATGATGATAGTTCTAAAACTCAAGGAGGTATCTACAAAAGAAATGCAGATATGAATTTGTAAACAGCCAGTAGTTAGTCAAACATCATTGAGAATTTCAGGTTTTTCTAATAACAATGAAATTATATTACCTGTCAATTTGAGTTTTAACTTTCCTAATTCAATTCTTAGTTTTTGCCATTCTTTTGTTTTTCTCCTTGGTTGTGCCATTCCTTTCTGTTTAACACATGTATTTTTGAATATCTGTTCTTATCAGAGTCATTTTGGTAGATAAGAGAGCAGATGGTATCCACATTGAAGGATAACTGACTCAATCTCTCAACTATTCAAAGAATAGAAATCTTTGGACCTTCAGAGCCATTCCTATTGTTAGAATATATTTGAATAGACAGTAATATCTTTTAATCTGTATCACACAAAAACATGTGAAGTCAGGAAAAATATTAATCCCCACTTCCTTTTACTGGTCCCCACTTTACTTCTCCAGGGTATGTGGCATATTCTTCCTAGGAAGCAAGAGATAAGAAAGGGTAGAAAAGAGAGAAGGAGATTAAAGTAAGAGAAATAAACATATATGAAGACATGTTCTACTGTAAGCATGTATGTGGGAATTTATCTTCTAGGTACTGAAACATCTAAGCATTCAAATATATAAGACTGTATTAAATTTAGATGTTGAATGGTATATATATATATATATATATATATATGTAAAATCTTCCATTGTTCTTCAGTTTTTAGTAATGATAAGAGAGCTATTTATCACTGTCTTTAATAATAATAATCCTTTATCTTATTTTGAAGATACTTATCTACATAAATTTACCTTTAATACATTATTCAGTGGAAGTAATCTCCAATATTTATCATTTATTCTTCATGATAAAAAAAAGTAGAGTCAAGACTTAAAATAGATGCAAAGGGACATTATGTTAAAGGAAACAGCAGGAACAGACTCTTTTCTTATTGTTTTCTCTTTCACTTTATGAAATTCCTGCAACATGACTTCCACTGAATGTGAATTCGAGAAAGTGTTTAATTTTCTATAAATTCTGGAAGTTCTAAGATAAATTGGAATGATTTCTTAATTAAAACAAAATTGTTATTAAGAATTATGCATCATGAGGGAAATTGGTGGCACAGTTGTTGGAGTCCAAGAAAAAGACCCCCAAAAGAACATGATTGCAAGGCGCATGTTCTAATTACAGTTAAGAGATGCATGGCTGAATGCTTGCTTTGAGAGATCGCAAGGCCTCTCCTATGGTTGAATGTTTGCTTTAAGAGATAGCAAGGCCTCTCCTGCAGTTGAATGAATGAATGCTTGGCTTCAGAGCTTTGTGTTCCTGGGGTGAACATTGCCCCAGCAGAATGTTTGCTAACCTGTCTCCCTGGAACAACGTTGTGCCCAAAGAATAGTATACCTTAGAAACCATTCTTTAGAATCCATGCACCTTAACAATCATACTATGTTTTAGAATGACATATTTAAGTGATTATTTGCTGTTTTTGTTAGAGATATTAACCCAACTAATCATCCATTACTTTTGAGCATGAGAAAAGACCTTTGAGTATGGGAAAGAGTAAAATTTTAACTTTTAGAGAATACTTGATTGTTATAAGGAAATATGTGATTGTATTGTAAAAGAATATTTGATTGTATACTTGATTGTAATAGGGAAATTCCAAGAATAATGATGTAATTTTACACTTATGTATAAATAAAGCAGAGCGGATGCATCAGAGGTCGCTCTCGCAGAATATGCAGGGCTTCTGCCTGGTCCCCGTTCCTTAAATAAAAAAGAAAACCATTAATCCTTTCTTGTCGCTTCATTTCGTGACCTGTGTGGTTTTGCTAAAGCGGCACGCAGTGGTTAAGTACTTGGCTGCTAACCAAAAGTTGCACACCCACCAGCCACTTCATGGGAGAAAGATAGGGCAGTTTCTCCTATAAATATTACAGTCTTGGAAACCCTGTAAGGTAGTTCTACTTCATCCTATAGGATTACTGTGAGTCTGAATCAACTCAATGGCAACAGGTTTTTTTCTTTTTTTTTAAATCATGTTGTTGTGTTGTTGTTATGTGCCATCCGAGGCAGTATCACTGTGGAAGTAGATTATCCAACCTTCCTTCAGAGGAGGAGCTGGTGGGTTTGAACCCGCTAGCCTTCTAGTTCTCAATCTAGTGCCTTAGCTTTTGAATGCTACCAGAAATGATTATTATAGATTATAGAAACAATGACTATTAATTATGTGCTTACTATGACCTAAGCACTTCACTAAGTGCTTTAAAAGTATAGTCTTTTAATCCTAAATACAACCCTATAACATTTACTTTTTATTATTGCTTTGTATTATTTGAGGAATAATAGCTGAGAGCTTCTGCTTGATGTCATATTTCTAATTAAAGGTAGATGAGAACTGAAATCCAAATTGTCTAGCTTCCAAATGTTAATTTTCATGCATCATGCAATAAATTATTTAAGAAATTGTGAAAGGACAAGTAAATGTATTTTTGCACATTGACCCACATAAAAGAAACTGAGATATATAGATAATCTAATCTGATGCAGTTTGGATCAGATTCCATCAAATTTATATACATATATATATAATTTTTTTTTTGACCCTCAGGAAAAGCACTAGTGAGTTACTTCACAGGAAGAGAAATGACTTTAACTCAGTTGTAACAAAAACAGGGCCAGCCTGCCGTTTTAGAAAACTGTTATTATGTAACTATTACTGTTGAAAAAAATCTTCATTCTTAGCAAGCAAATTATTTCACAAATGTTAACCTTTTCATTGGTAATAAACTATTTATCATTAGTGGTTTGCATAAGACCTGAAAAAGCACTAAATTCTCAAAGAACGAAAGGAAACATTAACCACTGCAATTTACATTTTCATGAACAATTTTTAAACAAATCACTGTTTTATTAATCCTCAGAAGGAAAATGGGGCAATCTACTTCCATAGTGATATTGCCTCAGAAACCTAAGGAGGGGTCGCTATGAGTCAGGTCAGACTGGAGGGCAAACAACAACAACAACAATAAAAATACTACCTGAATATTTGCTGAGGAATAAGGTGATTACAAAGTTTTATAAATGTTTCCCAGTTTCAATTACTTATCAATTATTGATTAAAAAATAATTAGTAAATACTTTACACTGGGGAAATCTGACTGATATCATCTTATCAAAGTGATACAAGCAACCATGACCAGTGATGGGAGAAATGAGCATTGTGTGCCTCTTTGATGATGTATATGAAGAACATAGTATCACTTTTATGGTATGTCTGTGCAAAATACATAAATCATTAAAAAATAGTAAATGAACTCAAATTAAGAAGCATTCTGCAAAGTCAATGACCAACTCTTAAGACGTATTAAAGTCATAAAAGTCAGGGAAGACTGAGGAACTATTTATATTGAGAATAGAAATTCGTAAAGGTTAGATGCAGTATGTAGTCCTAGATTGAAACTTTGACATTTAGGACTCTATTCTGAAAATTGGCAAAATTTTAATGAGGTCTGTGATTTAGAGAGTAATGCTATATTGAAGTCATTTCCTAATTTTGGTGGTTTTTACTGTGGTTATGTAGAAGAGTGTTCTTGTTCTTAGTAAATACACAATGAATTATTAAGACATTAACACATGTGCAACTTATTCTTCCTTCTTAGAGAAAAATAGTATACATTTTATAAAAAAAAAAAAAAAAATAAAAAAAAAAAAACAAATTTAAAATTTTATTTTCCTTCTTAGAAAAAAAAAGTTATAAATTTTATATGACTATGTAATATAGTTTTATGTTACTATTAATACAATATACTACACAATATATTAATATAAGATTATATATATATATATATTAGAGAGACAAAAAAAGGACAAGGCAAACATATTAAATAATTAAAAAAAAATCCCCTCAAGTAGGTTCTGACTCCTAACAACACTGTAGTTCATGTTAACAACAGGGAATCTGGGACAAAAGTATATGTGGGCTCTGTCAAAAATATTACACATTTGCTATAAGTTTTTAACTATTTCTACATGGAAAACAGACAAAAAACAAAAGCTATAGCGTGGAAAGGGTGGAGAGGAGGAAAAGAGTAACCTTACAGTGGAGAAACCTCACAAACACTGCCTCAGCCAAGTGATCAGTGTTAGAACTCAACAGTAACATCATGCTATTAGTATATACCTATGAGTCGTTGTTATATACTAATAGAAGGATGTTGCTGTTGAGTTCGTTGCTGTTATGTACCTTCGAGTCGGCCCTGACTTATAGCAACCACTCCTTGGGTTTCTGAGGCAGTATCACTATGGAAGTAGATTGCACAACCTTCCTTTCGAGGAGTGGCTGGTGGGTTTGAACACCAAGCCTTCTGGTTAGCAGTCAAGTGCCTCAGGCACTATGTTACCAGAGCTCCTATACCTATGAAAGGATACATCAAATAGAAATCAAAATCCCTACTTTTGACTTTGTGGCTATTCTGTCCTGGTACCATCATACAGCACTTCTTCCTCTGACCCTAATTATCTGGAGCTAGATCAAAACTCCACTTCTATAGAGTTGATTCCAATTCATAGTGGCCATGTAGGACAGAATAAAATATCCCCTAGGGTTTCGAAGACTGTATCTCTTTACTGCAGTAGACTACCTCATCTTTCTCCCACTGAGAAGCTGGTGGGTACAAACTACTGAACTTTTGGTTAGCAGACAAAATGTCTTAACCACTGTACAACCAGAGCTCCTCATGCTAGATCAGATCTCATAAATTTTCAGACTGTCAAGTCATTCCAAAATTCAGATGTCAACTATAAGTTTTGGGGTCCCCAGAACGTCCTTCACTTCTGATCTGTTGGATATAAGTTTGGAGCTTTCCTACTACCCTCTCAGGATGCCAGCTGTAAACTAAGAAGTCCCCAACCCCCTCCTTCTGATCTACTGGCTCTCATTTGTCCCTTAGTTTTGATCATTTGCTGAAATTACTCACGAAGAACTCTATACTTGTAATTATAGCTTTATAAAGGCTACAAATAAGGATCAGCAAAAAGAAGAGACACATTGGATGAGGTCTAGGGGGATTCCCAACAACACAAAGTTACCATGTACCAAAGAAGACATATCATCCTCTCAAGAGCAGGTATCTTTCATCAAGTAGGAAGTTCATGGAGTTTCTGCATCCAGAGCCTTTACTAGAACCTCATTACACAGGCAAGATTGTTAGAATCAACCCACCTTCTGTGAAGTTACCTAACATCACAAAGTTATCTATCTGGCCTGGCCAGCCTCCACTTCAGTGACCTCATTAATATAAACTCTCCGGTGTGGTCAGGAGGTCTATCACAGCATTATGGTGGTTTGTGTATTGCTATGAAGGTGGAAGCGATGCCATCAATGTTTCAAATACCAGCAGGGTCAACACTGGTGGAGAAGTTTCAAAGGAACTTCTAGAATAAATAAGACTAGGAAGAAAGACCTGGAGATCTACTTATGAAAATTAGCCAATTAAAACCTTATGGACCAAAACAGAAGATTGTTCAACATAGTTCTTTAGGTAGAAATGCAATAACTGCAACAATGGACTTCAACATATCATGAAGATGAAGATCATGCACCATGATCAAGAAGATGGTACAGGACCCAGTAACATTACATTGTTTTATACATGATGTCGACATTATTTGGAGTTGAATTGATGACAACTAGCCACAACAACTCAGGAATCAAGGACAAAGATGTAATTATATCAGTTAAAGTTAATGTAGACCCACCAAACCAAAAACCAAACTCACTGCTGTTGAGTAACATCTCACTCATAGCAACCCCTCCTTGGGTTTCCAAGGCAGTATCTCTAAGGAAGTAGATTGCCTGATCTTCCTTCTGAGGAGTTGCTGGTGGGTTTGAACTGCCAGCCTTCTGGTTAGCAGTTAAATGCCTTAGGTAGTATGCCACCAGAGCTCCCAGTATAGACCCACAGTACTCTTGATATGATGTGATGAGAATGGCACTGTACTTGTGTTCCTCTTCTAAAAAATCCACAGCCCAAGACTAGTCATTAGAAAACAACAGATAAATTCAAACTGACATTATATAAAATATATAACCAGTACTCTCAAAACTGTCATTTCTTCCATTTGCTTTAGCTACTCTCTATTCGAGAGTAACTTTCAGAGTCTTTTTTGACATCCATTTTAGTCTTTTCTTCATTTCCTGTCTTTTTTATTATTATTATTATTATTATTGTGCTTTGGGGGAAAATTTACAGAGCAGAATTTGTTTTACATTCAATAGTTCATGTACATTCAGTTTCACACCCTGATTACCATCCCCAACTATAATCCATTCTCCTCCCCTCCCTTCCCAGTGATCCCCCTCCTCATGCCTTTCTTAACTATGCACTCCTGTCCGTCCAGCTTTCCCTCCAAGTGGATGCTGTCCCTCTGGTGCCCCATGGCCAATTGTTCCAAGGGGTGTATCTCTGTAAAGTAGGGGGGTGCATCACCCTAGGTTGGGTGTTCTTCTTGTAAGTCTTTCTACTGTTAAGCTGAGAGTCAGTCCTTGGGAGTGAGTCCTCTCTCCCAGGCCTGAAGTGTATCCCAGGGCCATAGGCTTCAGGGTCCCACCAGACTCCATTTGACCAGCAATTCTGATCATTATTGTTGAATTTTATTGCATATTTTTCCTCACACTCTATCCAGGACCTCCAGTTTTGATCCCTTCCCATGTGGCTGGCATTGGTAGCTGGGCACCATCTAGTTCTTCTTGTCTTGAAGTCCATCCTATCCTTGGACTAATTGTTTCCAAATGCCCTTGATTTTCTTCATTCTTCTTCACTTCAGATGAGAGGAGACCATAATCTGCATCTTTGATGGCTGCTCAAAAGCTTTTAAGACCTCCATCTTTACTCACCAAAGTAGATTGTGGAACAAGATTTTGTGTGTTATGTTGTGACAATTGAGCCTGGTGTCCCCCAACACTATTGTCCTGAGTCGGTAGGCTTGGTGATTTGGCTGTCTCTGAGGGATTACTCCAACTCTGTCTTCTGTTGCTTCTGTAATAATTGTGGATATTAACTACAATCATTACATTTCCTGTCTTTTTAATGAACTTTGGCTTTTTTCATGTATGATGTTCTTGATGTCATCCCACAATTAATTCAGTGATTGGTATTAAATGCATCAAATCTATTCTTTAGATGGTTTCTAAATTCAGGTGGGATGTAATTGAGGTCATTATTTTGGCTCTCATGGACTTGTTTTAATTGTTTTCAGCCTCAACTTGAATTGCATATGAGCAGTTGATTGTCTCTTCCACAGTCAGCTCCTGTCTGTTTTGGCTGACGATATTGAGCTTTTCCATTACCTCTTTCCACAGATATAGTTGATCTGATTGCTATGTATTCCATCTGGCAAAGTCCACATGCATAACCACTGTTTATGATGTTGAAAAAAGGTGTTTGCAATGTATAAGTTGTTGGTCTTGCAAAATTTTATCATGCAATCTCCAGTGTCATTACTATCACCAAGGCCACATTTTCCAAATCCAGGTGATTTTTCTTTGTTTCCTTGTTTTGCATACCAATAACCAGTAATAATCAACACATCTTGATTGCATGTTTGGTCAATTTCAGGCAGCAGTAGTTGGTAAAAATTTTCAACTTCCTCATCTTTGAAGCTTTGATGGTTGGTGCATAAATTTGAATAATAGTAGTATTAACTGGTCTTCTTTGTGGATGTATGGATATTATCCTATCATTGACAGCATTGTACTTCAGGATAGATCTTGACATTTTTTTTTTTATGATGAAGAATGCCACATTATTCCTCTTAAAATCTGTTCATTCCTGGCATAGTAGATCATATGGTGTCTGATACAAAATGGCCAAAACCAGTCCAATGCAGCTCACTAATGCCTAGGATATTGATCTTTATGCATTTGCATTCCATTTCATCTTTGACAGCTTCCAATTTTCTCAGATTCATGCTTCATACGTTGCATGTTCTGATTATTAATGGATTTTTGCAGCTGTTTCTTCTCATTTTGAGTCATGGTATGTCAGAAAACAGAGGTCCTGAAAGCTTTGTTTCATCCTTGTCATTAAAGTTAACTCTACTTTGAGGAGGCAGATCTTCCCTAGTTGTCTTTTGAATGCCTTTTGACTTAAGGGGCTCATCTTCTGGCACTATCTTGGACAATGTTTCAGGGCTATTCATAAAGTTTTCCAGGCATATATCAGGCAAGGTTTCATTGCTGTCCATAAGGTTTTCACTGGCCAATTCTTTGAGTAGAGATGGACTCTTTATTTTTTTTAAAGGTAAAAGAGCAGAATAAAAAGTAGCTCAAGAAGACAAAGTCAATTATGATAATGAAATGTGCAAAGATCTGGAGTTAGAAAACCAAAAGGGAAGAGCACCCTCAGAATTTCTCAAGCTGAAAGAACTGAAGAAAAAATTCAAGCCTCAAATTCCAATATTGAAAGAATCTGTGGGCAAAATATGACTGATGCACAAAACATCAAAGGTGGAAGGAATACAGTCACTGTACCAAAAAGAATTGGTTGATGTTCATATATTTCGGGAGGTAGTATATGATCAAGAACCAATGGTACTGAAGTAGAAAGTCAAAGCTGCACTGAAGGAATTGGCAAAAAACAAGGCACCAGGAAATGAACAGATGCTCACTGAGATGTTTCAACAAATGAATGCTACACTGGAGGCACTTACTTGTCTATGCCAAGAAAATTGGAAGACAGCTACCTGACCAACTGACTGGAAAAGATATTTGTACCCATTCTAAAGAAACGTGATCCCACAGAATGTGGAAATTATCAAACAATATCATTAACATCACATATAAATAAAATCTTGCTGAAGATAATTAAAAAATGGTTGCAGCAGTATATTGACAAAGAATTTCCAGAAATGTAATCTGGATTCAGAAGAGGACGTGGGATGAGAGGTATCATAGCTGATGTCAGATGAACCTTGGTTGAAAGCAGAGAATACCAGAAAGATGTTTCCTTGTATTTTATTGACTATTTAAAAGCATTCAACTGTGTAGATAATAAAACAAATTATGGATAACATTGAGAAGAATGGGAATTCCAGAACACTTAATTGTACTCATGTAGAGACTGTCCACAGCCCAGGAGGCTGTTGCTCAAACAGAACAAGGGGATACTGCATGGTTTAAAATCAGGGAGTGTGTCAGGGTTGTATCCTTTCACCATACTTATTTAATCTGTATACCAAGCAAATGACCAGAGATGCTGCACTATATGAAGAAGAACATGGCATCAGGGTTGGAGGAAGACTCATTAATAATCTACAAGATGCAGATGACACAAACTTGCTTGCTGAAAATGAAGATGACTTGAAGCACTTACAGTCTGCAGGGGATTACACCTCAACTTAAAGAAAACAAAAATGCTCACAACTGGACCAATAAGTAGCATCATGATAAATGGAGAAAAGATTGAATTTGTCCAAGATTTCATATTACTTAGTTCCACAATCGACACCAATGAAAGCAGAAGTCAAGAAATCAGACCAAGTGTTTCACTGGAAAAATCTGCTGCAAAACAACTCTTTCAAGTGATGAAGAGCGAACATGTCTCTTTGAAGATGAGCGTGCACCTAACATAAGCCATGGTATTTTCAATCATCTCATATGCATGTGAAAGCTGGACAATGAATAAGGGAAACCAAAGAAGAGTTTTTGCATTTGAGTTGTGGTGCTCGCAAAGAATACTGAAAGTACCATGGACTGCCAGAAGAACTAACAAATCTGTCTTGGATGAAGTGCAGCCAGAATGCTCCTTGGAAGTGAGAATGGCCAGACATTGTCTCAAAAACTTTGGTGATGTTGTTAGGAAGAACCATTTCTTGGAGAACGATATCATACCATGTTTGGTGAAGTAGTGGTTAGTGAAAAAGGGGAAGACCTTCAATAAGATGGACTGACATAGTGGCTGCATTGATGAGCTCAGGCATAGCAAGGATTGTGAGGCTGCACAGGACCCAGCAGTGCTTAATTCTGTTGTGCATAGGGTTACTGAGTCACAGCCAACTTGATGGCACTGGACAACAACTCTCAAAAGTATCAAGTCATTAAAAAGAACAAATATGTAAAAAAAAATGTCACAGTCTAGAGAAGGCTACCGAAAAAAAAAAAAAAAAAAAAACACTGCCATTGAGTCGATTCCGACTCATAATGACCCTCATTGCATTTCCAAGGCTGTAAATATTTACAAAAGTAGATTGCCTCATCTTCCTCCCATGGAGAGGCTGGTGGGTTTGAACCACGAACCTTCTGTTTCTCAGTCACCAGAGCTCCTAAAGAGGCATAATAACTAAATGCAATGTGGTAACTTTTTCATATTTTCAATATGAAAATGTCAAATAATTGAACATATATATTTATTTTAAGCAAAATGATAGTTTTAAAGATAATAGAGCTTTGTTAATTTACAATACCTTTAATATGGTATACACTTGAACTAACCCTTAACCAATAATCAAATAAGGGAGACTTACACTAAGTGAAAGAGAATGCAAAACAGTGAAAGAGCAAGAGAGGGCTTCTTAAAAACTTTGGTTCCTGCTGATTGATATGATAATTAAAATCCTTTTAATTATTTTCTTAAACATTTACAAAATGTAAAATACTATTGAACTTAAAAAAAAGTGTGAGGACATTAACTATCTTAATAGGTATTGTTGAAGGGCATGATCATGTCATATCAAAAGACATAAGTATAACAGCATTTAAAGTAAGAAAAAAAAACCTAATTAAACCAGCTTACGCACTCTGGTAGCATAGTGCCTAAGGCACTTGATTGCTCACCAGAAGGCTGGCAGTTCAAACCCACCAGCCACTCCTCGGAAGGAAGGTTGGGCAATCCTACTTCCGTAGTGATACTGCCTCGGAAACCCAAGGAAGGGTCGCTATGAGTCAGGGCCGACTCGAAGGCAAACAAACAACATCAACAACAACAACAGGCACTCTGGTAGCATAGTGTTTAAGGCATTTGTCTGCTAACCAGAAGGCTGGTGGTTCAAACCCATCAGTCATTCCTCATAAGAAAGGTTGGACAATCTACTTCTGTAGTAATACTGCCTCGGAAACCCAAGGAAGGGTCGCTATGAGTCGTGTATGACACGACGGCAGTGCATTTCATTTTTTTTTTTTAATGAATGTGAAATATTATCACTGTTATGCCAATCACTATATATACAGTTCACAAGATATACTTCACTGCCTCATAAAATTTTCCCCGAATTTCTGAATAATGAGGACATACTATAGAAAGAGTAGGGCATATATACTATCATCAACTGCTTTTTTTACTATCTAATTCTGATGCTACATTATCATCTTATAATCTAATTTATATTTTGTAATTATTATGTCATAAATAATATATTGCAATGTACCTATTCATAATGCATTAAGGGTTGTTTTCAAGGTTATTAACCTCATGAAATTTGGAAAGAATCATTATTGACTTGAAGTTGAAAATAGAAATTAAAGAAGCTGCCCATGTGTGAATATAATGAAGTTTGAAACTATATTTATTACCCTCACTGTTACACTAGAGTTTACATTTTTCATATTACTTGATTATTCTAATATACTAGTCAATTATTTCTTTGTTTCAAAACTATGAGTTCCAACATTATAATCAGAGTGGATATATGGTATACTATTATCATATCACTATGGGAGCTCTGGTAGCATAGTGGCTAAGACACTTGCCTGCTAATCAGACGGCTGGCGGTTCAAACCCACCAGCCACTCCTGGGAAGGAAGGTTGGGCAATCCTACTTCCGTAGTGATACTGCCTCGGAAACCCAAGGAGGGGTCGCTATGAGTCGGGGCCGACTCGACGGCACATAACAACAACAACAACATTATCACTATAAAAAAGGTTCTAAAAACCGATATAAACTTTAATAAAATATTTCAGCAGAAACAAATGCTTCATGGTGAAAATATTGAAGTGCATTTTGGCTTGACAGTTAATATTCTGGAAAGCATGATTTGATGAAAGTAGAGATTGACAGATATATTTAAGACGTGCACTGTAATCACCATTCTTACTTTTCATTGAATGCCTACAATGTGCCATCATCACAGGTTGCATTTTATATCTTGTGTCCTTTAATCTCTACTAACTACCCCAAAGTTGGTATTGTTACTTCTTTTTTTCACTGAGGAAATTAAAGCTAATAGACATTAATCGATTTATCTGTGATCACACAGATAGGAAATGGTCATCCTCAAATCAGAACCAAGGTCATTGTAATCCCAAAGGCTGGACATTTTTTTTCATAGCACTCTACATAACACCCACTATTATATTAAACTGTGAATAAAGATGGCAATTGAGACCAAATGAGAAACTGAAAGTCTTTTAAAATTAATTTTGTCATTTTTCATATCAATGATCTTACTTATTAACTCCTTATTCTAACAGAAAACCTGATGTTAAGACATGGGAAAGAAACATAAATTTTCAAATTTACATGAATTTTTATTTAAATCCCCATGGCTCTCATCCTGTTGCTTGATGCGTTTTGTACAATATGACAATCAACCCCTCATTATTGGAGTGACCCTGATTTGGTATCTGGCCTAGATCTGTCACTACCAGTAAGATCTTGGGTTAATGACTAATGTGTCTCTACTTCTACACTTTCTCATCTATCAGATGAAAATACAAAATACACAAAATCATCTATCAATCACATATCATCTATTTATCATTTATCTACTGTATTTCTGTTTATCAGCTATCTATCTATCTATCTATCTATCTATCTATCTATCAGCTATCTATTATCTATCAATCATCTCCAAATATATTCACACTCTTCAAACTTACAGAGGATACTTACAGAATTTGTGAGTGCATTGGGGCAGGTTAATATTAACCTTATCAGAAAGTGAAACAGAGAAACATTTCATTAAAATACTCATTTATGAAATTGTTTGGATATAGCAACAATGAATATGTTACATGTTAATAAAATCTTTATAATATTGTAAAATTAGTTCTGACCTTGCATACCCTCTCAGATCTGACCTAAAATAAAATGACAATATGTTCCAGAATATAAAATAGCATACTAAAGGACAAAACTTGGAAATAAATTTTATTTGCCTTAGTTTATAACACTTCAATGTAAAAAGCTATGAAATATGTGACAATCTAACAAATTTTGCTCAGTTTCGTGGGTCTTGTTTCCTTGGTTATCTGTTTACTACTATTACTTATGGTAAGTTATTCTTTCTTCTATGCAATATGCATAGGAGGCAAAGATTCTATGTCTCTGAGTTTATGTTAACTTTTATGCCCTTAACTAAGAAAACCAAACCCATGGCTTCTGAGAAATCAAAGAATCTTACTTTTTAATTTTTTTTTTTTTTTCAATTGCTATATTAGTCACAGCTTTCTTTATTTAAATCTAGTGTGATGGCTTTCAACTAAAGATTTACTCTACTTTCTACAGCCCCCCCCCCCAAAAAAAAAAACACTGCCGTGGAGTCAGATCTAACTTATAGCAACCCCCCGCCTTGGGTTTCTGAAGTGTTATCACTATGGAAGTAGATTGCCCAACCTTCCTTTCAAGGAGTGGCTGGTGGGTTTGAACTGCCAGCCTTCTGGCTAGCAGTCAAATGCCTTATAGTTTTATGATTATTTAGATGTCTAGATACTTGATAATCTTGGTAAGTTCTTGGTATAGCCCAACTATATGCTTAATATCCAAATTATATTATGTCTCCACATTATTAGATACTTAAAGTTCTTTTCTTGCTAAGGATTATGGTCATTCATTTTAAAAATTAGGTATAATATCCACTGTTCTTTAAAAATAAACTTAATCATTATGTTTTGAGATAGTTTGTCTAAATTGTTTTCAGAGGGTTGGCTTTATTTTGCTTTGCATTACTTTTACAATGAATTACCATCAAAGATTTCACATGTACGAATTATTAATAGTAATAAATTACCCATGGCTATATTTAAGTTTTACAGGAGCTCTGGTAGCATAGTGGCTAAGGCACTTGACTGTTAACCAGAAGGCTGGTGGTTCAAACCCACCAGCCACTCCTCGGAAGGAAGGTTGGGCATTCCTACTTCCGTAGTGATACTGTCTCAGAAACCCAAGGAGGGGTCACTATGAGTCGGGGCCGACTCAGTGGCAAACAACAACAACAACAACAACATATTTAAGTTTTATCATGTATAGATAGTTCTTACTTTGATGATGTCCAGGAGGTGCTTGCAATAAACCATCAGTCAGAGTCTTTCACCAAAATGGACCCATGTAAAGGACTATGTGAGATATTTGATGCTTCTAAATATTGCTTATCCACTGGACTGAATCAAGATTTGTAGAATTCTTGTGGAGAAGTTGATTTGTATACAACTGCTTATTCAGTACATTTGGAACAGAAGTTAATTACAGGACTGAGTGACTAATGGACTATTATGACTTCTATATGCAATATAGGAGCTCTGGTTGCATAGTGTCTAAGGCACTTGTCTGCTAACCAGAAGGCTGGCAGTTCAAACCCACCAGCCACTCCTCAGAAGGAATATTGGGCAATGTACTTCCGTAGTGATACTACCTTGGAAACCAAAGGAGGGGTCACTATGAGTCAGCTTCAACTCGATGACAGTGAGTTAGTTTTTTGATTATATGCATTATTGTTGATATTTTATTTCCTGAATATAAGAAACTCCTTTCTCTTTTCCCCTAAACTCAAACTTACAAAAATTTAACAACTTATAACAAGATTATAAGGAGTTCTCCATTGTGAAAATGTCAGTTTCACCCAAAGCAATCTATACATCCAATGCAATCCCAATCCAGATCCCATCAACATTCTTTAAGGATATGGAAAAACCAATCACTAACTTTATGTGAAAATAAAAGAGACCTTGGATAAGTAAAAGCACTATTGAAGAATAACAAAGTAGGAGGTCTCACACTCCCATATCTCAAAACTTACTATACGGCCACAGTAGTCAAAACTGCCTGGGTGGTACAACAATAAACACATAGACCAATGGAAAGGAATTGAAAACCAGAAATAGATCTATTGGCTTGTAGTCAGCTTACTTTTGAAAAAGGCCTGAAATCCATTAAATGTGGAAGAGGTTGGTGCTGGCAAAACTGTATATCCATTTGCAGAAAAATGAAACAAGATCTATACCTCACACCATACACAAAAACTAACCCTAGATGGATCAACGACTTAAATGTGAAACCTAAAACTATAAAGTACCTCAAAGAAAAATTAGGATCAAATTTAAGGGCCCTAATATATGGCATAAATAGACTATCAAGTCTAACCCAAAATGCACAAACAGCAGAAGAGAAACTAGATGAATGGGACCTTCTAAAAACTAAATTTATATGTGCTTCCAAAGACTTCTCCAAAAAAGAAGGGAACCAACAGATTAGGTAAAAAATATTAGGCAATAACATATCTGACAAGGGACTTATCTCTAAAATTTATAGAAAACTCCAGCACCTCAACAACAAAAAGACAAATAATCCAATTAAAAAATGGGCAAAAGACATGAATTGACACTTCAACAAAGAGGATATCTAGGTAGCCAACAAACACATGAAGAAATGTTCACTATCATTAGCAATTAGAGAGATGCAAATCAAAACAATAATGAGATACCATCTGACCCCAGCACTAGTAGCAAAGCTCAAAATGACAGAAAATAACAAATGCCAGCAAGGATGTGGAGAGTTTGGGATTCTCATACACTGCTGGTGGGACTGTCAAATGATACAACCACTGTGGAAAGCAATATGGCGATTCCTTAAAAAGTTAGAATTAGAAATGCCATTTGACCCAGAAATTCTATTCTAGGTATATATCCTGAAGAAGTGAAAGCCAGAACAAGAACAGGTATATACATACTCATGTTCATCACAGCACTATTTACAATAGCAAAAAGATGGAAACAACCTAGATGCCCATCAACAGAAGAATGGATAACCAAACTATGGTACATACACACAATAATACTATGCAACCTGAAAGAATAAGGTAGAATCTGCAAAACACCATATAATGTGGATGAACTTGAAGAACATTATGCTTAGTGAAATAAGTCAATCACAGAAGGACAAATATTATATTAATCCATTATTGTAAAAAGTTGAGGAAAGCTTTATATATGGAAGGAAGTTTTCTTTGTTGGTTATCAAGGGTGGAAGTTGGGGGGGGGACACTGTTAGACAGGTAGAGACAAGTACTGATTTGGGTGAAGAGAAGGGCAATATACCAAATGAGTGATCAACACAGTGGCATTGAAGAAGAGGAAGACATAGAGAGGTACATGGACAGTACAGACAACAAAGATGAACCCTTTTACTGTGTCATCAGTGAGGCAAGCATTGATCTATGTGTGAATAGATGGGTAGACAGGCTAAACTATTAGGTATATCTATACAGAAGGGGGTGTGCCCATGACCATGTGTGGGATTGTTGTTGTTGTTGTTGTTATGTGCTATTGAGTCAGACCCGACTCATAGTTGCCCCTCCTTGGGTTTCTGAGGTAGTATCACTATGGAAGTAGATTGCCCAACCTTCCTTCGAAGGAGTGGCTAGTGGGTTTGAACCACCAGTCTTCTGGTTAGCAGTCAAGTGCCTTAGGCACTATGCAACCAGAGCTCCCATGTATAGGATTGGCAGGCAATGTTTTCACAGATGTATTTGCAAAGGGACAAGATTGTAGTCACTTTTTGGGCAAAACCAACTACCCAGAGGGAGCGAGTATTTTGACCTGTGGTCTGGGGACCATGGTCACAGGGGACATCAGGCTCAATTAGCATAGCATATCATGCAAAAAAACTGTTCTACATCTTATTATGGTGAGTAGCAACTGGGATTTTAAAAGCTTGCAAGTGGCCATCTAATGCAACAATGGGTCTCTCCTTATCCAGAGCAAAGAAGAATGAAGAAAAACAAACATGCATGGTAACAATTAGTCCAATCAACTGGTACACTATGCAATCCTCAGCTACAAGACCAGAAGAACTAGATGGTGCCCAGCTACTGCTGCCAACCATTCGGAGGGAGATCTCTGTATGAGGTCCTGGATAGAGTGGGAGAACAATGTGGAACAAACATAAAAATCATTGAAAGGAAAAAAAAAAAAAAAAACAATGGGGACCAGGTTTGCTTGCCTGATAGAGCCTGGGGCTGAAACTATAGTCTCTAGCTTCCCTTCAGATCTGTAATTGAACCCACTCCTGTGACTGCAGCCAAACAAGAGAGAGACATATGCTGAGCATTTACATTAGGTAGGTACACTCCTTGGAGAGATCAATCATGGGAGAATAGAAGGGCTGTTTATGCACACACCAGGGGCAGGAGTGCATGGGAGGGAAGGACACAGGGAAGAGGAAACTATGGGAAGGAAGTGGGCGGGGAGATATTGCATTGTGGGAAATTGCAGTCAATGTCATGTGACGTGTATGTGAGCTGCTGTATGGAAAATGAATTTACTCTGAACTTTCACCCAAATCACAATAATAAACAAATAAATAAATAAATAGGAGTTCTGGTAGCATATTATGTAAGGCATTCAGGTGTTAACCAGAAGGTTGGTTGTTCAAACTCACTAGCTGCTCGATGGGAGGACAATGAGACAATGTACTTCTGTAAAGATTTACAGTCTTGTAAACCCAATGGTGGTCGCTATGAGTCAGAATCGACTTGGTGGCAGTGGGTTTTGTTTTGGTTTAGTATCAAGATTATGGGACTAGTTTTATGAAAACAAACATGAGACATCATTTTTCTCTCCTTAATCCCCTCAGAATTGGAAAATTCTTAATGGATGTTCTTATTTTTTTGTGGCAATGTAATTATTTGTATAAATTTAGTAAGAATATGCCCTCGTTGTTAGGAGTGTATACCTGGAAATCTCAGTTATATAACCAAGCTTTGACTGGAACGTCGTATCTGAAAATGGTACCGAGAGAATCAAGTATGGCTCTAACACTTTCAAGAAACTAAGATTGACTTTATAGAGCCAATGCTTATAGAGCTTTCCCAGGAAATCTAAACTGGTGACTGACTTACAATGTTTCCAGCCTTACAAGTGAGTAAAATAGATCACTTCCTGGTAAGCCCAGAAATCTTGCAATATTTTGGTACCCTAAGAAGAAGAATTCACCCAAATCTGCAGTACTATAGATGAGATCTGGTGGCAAGCTCTTGGCTTGACTTCCTTACCTCTAAAGGCTTCTACAAGTTTAAACTGAAGTCGTTATGTGTGACAGTTCCAAAATTTGAAGCTCTTGACTCATATCAGAGCCCAGGTCTGAGTCTGGACTCCCTCTTAGCTTTAGTGTATTTCTCTTGCAAACTTCCAACTTTTAGACAGATTTAAGTATGTAATAAAGGAAATGTGTTTTCTCTGTGCTTAAAATAAACACATGGGAAGAATTTTCCGAGGGAGGGTCTTGACACAAACGCTTATCAGAAATTCCCTCAACAGCCCTCAGGAAATGTTTTTATAAGATAATTGTCTCATTACCATTCGGTCAAATGCCTCTTAGTTATATATTTAAACTGACCCATCCAAATAGCTCACATTTCTTTTGGTAGCATAGTGTCTAAGGCACCTGCCTGCTAACCAGAAGGCTGGCAGTTCAAACCCACCAGCCACTCCTCGGAAGGCAGGTTGGGCAATCTACTTCCGTAGTGATACTGCTTCAGAAACCCAAGGAGGGGTCGCTATGAGTTGGGTCCAACTCAACAGCACATAACAACAACAACAACCACCAATTACTGTAAAATCTTCCTATTTCCCCCCCTTCAAGTTGTCCCAACTCCAGCTTCGCTGATCTTACAACTCCCAATCAGAAAGTCATACCTTTAGTTCTTGATTTTAATTCATAAATAAGCTTCTGTTACTCCACCATTTTGGAGCATTTGATTTCACTTTGTGATATCAGACTTGCCCTGGTTTGAACTGTTTTGAAACTTCAATAAATCTCTTTGCTTTTATTTTAACAAAAAATACATTCTTAGTCGCTGATACTTAGGAAAACTTACAGCAAACCAGTTTTAAAAGGCTAAGTAATAAATTGCCATTCCTGCTGTATGTATATAAATAAAAATGAGCAGCCATACTGTAGCTCGAAAAGAAAATTTTGCTTTGAGATTGCATATTAATTGAGAGGACGGTGACCTTACATGGAAATTTTATGTTTGAAGTACAAAATTATGGCAAGGCCTTTTATACTACTATATTCTGTTTTTTGTTCATTGTCTTTGAGAAACCAGAGACTACTAAAGAATTTGTTTTCTAGTTGCAGATTAGACTTGTTCTTGTTACAGGGTTTATGCTTTTCTCTATGTATTTATACATAATCAATTACACAAAAAAGAAAATTAGAAATATGAGAGAGACTAAGATTGAATATCAGGATCCATTGACAAAGACATCATTAATTATTTTATAATAGCTGTGGTACCCTTGCTTGCTGAAATTGGGTTAAACTATATAAAACATGGTTTTGTTTTAAGTTTACAAATGATGATAGACAAGATGGCTCTGTTAATAGTCTACCAGAAAAACCAAGCTCACTGACGTAGAGTCAGATCCGACTCATAGCGACCCCTCCATGGTTTTCCAAGGCAGTATCACTACAGAAGTAGATTGCCCAACCTTCTTTCCGAGGAGTGGCTGGTTAGCAGTCAAATGCCTTAGGCACTAGGCCACCAGAGCTCTTGTTAATAATCTAAATGGTGCTATATCCTCTCTCTAAAATAGCAAAGACAAAAATAATTATAAGATAGATTGGCTCTTAATGATCTACCTACTTCCCAAGAAGAGTTTGCATTTTGCTAAAAACAATGTTGTGTGTATATTAATGAAACCTAAGTGGAAGTATATTCAGATATAATTTTAGCAGTAACTCAACACATGCTGTGGATACTCCTCTTTGCATCTTCTTAAGATTTGTTATCATGTTTAGGAAATTTGGGTTTTTGAGACAGACAAGCCTTTCAGACCATTGGCTTATGCATCCTCTTGCTTCTAATGTTCTATATTATTATCAAGCTACTAAGTTGCTTGGTGTCTAGAGTCTCAAGAGCTGCTGAACAGCAATTGAAGGTACAGCAAATGGTCTTCAACAGAATGGAGGAACACAAAGAAGCTGCAGAACCAACCAAAATAACTTGTGCTTCACAAAAAATACCCAATAAAGGAGTAACCAGGAGACTTGAGAAGTGCTTTGGTCACACAGTGTCTAAGGTATTCAGCTTCTAACCGAAATTTTGACAGTTCAAACCCACCAGCTGCTCTGTGGGAGAAAGATGAGACAGTCTGCTTCTATAAAGGTTTATAGCTTTGGAAACCCTGCGGGGCAGGTCTACCCTGTCTTAAAGGGTCACTGTGAGTAGGAATTGACTCATTAGCAATGGGTTTTATGAGACCTGAAGAAACCAAGATGGTTTCTTATTTGACCGAAAATTCTAATGCAATCAGATAAAGTGGGGGCTGATGGCAAAGAGAAAGACAAATAACAGATATTTTACTTTGATTTTAGTGCCAATCTATTTAGATTTTGTAACTAATCTATCTCTAGCCATTTGTTTTGTTTTGTTTGGAATCTGAATGGCCTCCCTACAGAATAACTGCTCAGAATAAACCTTATATTTCAATTTATTTATGTTTTAATTATTTTTACCAAAACTTTCATCTTCCTAAATTGTAAACAACACTTTAGATTTATGGTGCATTCCTTAAAGCTTCATGTTATTAAGAACTGAAAGAAACAAAACTTGATCGCAGGTTTATTAAACCTACTATGAAGCTCTTGAGATTCTTTAAAAGCACTGAGTCTAATAAAAATGTGCATGGCGGAAAATCTTAGAGAAAATAAAATGGACATTTGGTCAAAGGGGACCGCTATTAATGTTCCTTAATCAACATAACTTTAGTTTTTCTAGGACATAAAAAGTAGGGTAAAGATTCCCGAGTGCTGTGTTAGACAGATCTAGAATAAATACATAATTTTCCTTTAGAGTTATACAAAATAGATAAATAAATTATAATTCATATTAATCAAGTTTAAAGGGAAAAAAATAAGTTTTATTATCATTATTTTAAATTATGTAAATTATCCCAGCCATCAGAAAAATTTTCCTTTTTGAAAAAAACAAAACAAACCCATACTTTATTATGTATGATCTTTTCAACTTTAGCTCAAATGTCTGACTACTCTAAAGTCATAGTATAAATATTGCTATGTTAAGGTAGGAGCCATCATGGTAGATTGTTTAAGTCATTTGACTGCTAACCAGAAGGTTGGCGGTTCAAACCCACTGTGGAGAAACTCTGGGCAATCTACTTCCCTAAAGATTTACAGCCTCGGAAACCCAAAGGGGTCGCTGAGTTGGGAATCGACTCCATGGCAGTGGATTTGGTTTTAAGGTACCATGAAAGTTTATTTAACACACTTTTTATGTACTGAAGTTTAGTAAATTGCCATTTTTATGGGTCAAAACAGCTGAACATTGGCAATTGTCTTATTGTTGTTGTTATGTGCCGTGGAGTCGGACCGACTCATAGAGACCCCTCCTTCGGTTTCCGAGGCAGTATCACTACGGAAGTAGATTGCTCAACCTTCCTTCTGAGTCTTAGGGTCAGCTTACTAATTATTCCAGTTATTTTGTTTCTAACGCAAAAGTGCTCAGTCTGATATTTATTTTCTATAGCTAATGCATTTCTTTTTAATACATCTCAAATATACTGATAATAGAAAAGGCCAGGTAGTAAGGGTCTTCAACCTTGTGGGCCATACTGGTCCCTGCTGCAGTTAAATATTTGTGCCATTGTAGCACAGATGCAGCTATAAACAATATGTAAAATAATATCTTGGCTGCATTGCAAAAAGTTTATTGATAGACATCGAAATTCATAGTATATAACCTAATCAGAAATTGTTATTTTTCTTTTGGTTATTTTTCTTTTGGTTATTTTTCAAATATTTAAAAATATAAAACGATTTCAGTTCATGGGCTCTACAACCTCCTGGCTGGCAAGATTTGGCCTTTGCCATATTTTATCTAATAATCTGAGTCTCAAAAAGCTGTCTTAAAGCTTGTTTCTATTAAGAGCAAAAAAAAAGATTTTTAAATTGTAAATTAAAACTTGTGTTGTAATCCAGTAATACATACTAAAACACTATCCTTAGAAACTGGTATGTTCTACAGGCAAAATATCATCTCAGTATAGAAATTTTGGAAATCATGAAAGTTTTAAAAATCACTCATAGTCCTACAACCCCAGCTTGACCATTATTCTCCTAACATATATATTTTGTATATAACAATTTTATCACATATATAAAATTTTATATTTTTAAAACAGTTTCTGAAATAAATATTTTATTAATTTTAAGTTAATTATAAGTAAGGTGTTTATTTCCATGGTGTTAACTGGAATAGAAAAATAGCAATCCCAGATAACTATAGTAATTGCTAAAAATAAAAAAAATATATATTTAAGAAGCATATAAGGACTAAATAATAATTTTCAAGGGATGAATATAGTGATTAAATCATTAAACAGATTATCCCATTCTATTGTGTTAAATAATAATAAGAAGAAAATAATAATGTATGAAAATACATTTAATTGTGATATGATTAAAAAAAAACATTACTTTTCTTTTTTACTAACATTTGAACCTAAGCAAATAAACTCTTCAGTAAAATATATAGCAGCAAACTTCATGTTATTGTGGTTCACTTTATTGTGCTTCACTAATACTGTGTTTTTTACAAATTAAAGGTTTGTGGCAACTCTGCTTAAGCATATCTATTGGCTTCATTTTTCCAACAGTGTGTTCTTACTTATTATCTTTCTGTAATTTTCACAATGTTCCAAACCTCATAATAATATTGCACGCTTACTAGACTATAGTGGAGTGTACACACAACACTTATATGCACTGGGAAGTCAAAAAATTAATGTAATTAGCTTTATTGCTATATTTGCTTTATTGCAGCTGTCTGGAACTGAAACCATAATATCTTTAAAGTATACCTGTAGAACTATTGAGTAACAAAACATAATTAATGTAATCAACAAAAAATTTCTTTAAGTATTTTTAGTAGCAAAATATAACAATTAGCATATTTTCTAGAAACCAATGTCTTCTTTTGAACTGAGGCCTTTCTCTTCTGAAGATGGAAGAAAAATAAGTAGATTTCAATTTTTCTAGATTTGAGAAGGAAAGTTTTGTGGATTATAGTTTTAAAATTATTCAAAATTTGAATTTTGATGAAAGAAAGATGGTTGAAATTCTATTAAAGCAAAATAATTTCCCAAATAAAAACATGGACGAGTCTGAAGCTTATAAAACAAAACACATTTCATTAAAAATATTAAAATATGCTCTGGTGAATATTCAGCATTATCCTCAAGAGCTGATGTTGATTACAATTATATACATCAAGTAGATGGAACTAAAATCTATTAACAACGCACGTTTCAAAAGAAGCTATTAGTTGTCTTAGGACCATAAATATTGTTTTAAGTAAGAGCTTCCCTTTGGATGTTTGTTTTATACTTCAATTGAGAGGCAGAAAACGTGGTCATTATGAACACATTTTCTCCATGTAAACAAACCTTGGTTAAAATCTTAGTTTTAACAACAAATAAGTGAAGTCCTTAGACAAGTTAAGTGGTCTCCCAAGCCTCAATATTTTAATATTTGTAAGCAAAATTGCCTAACCAGCAAGGTTACTAGGAGGACTAAATGAGATAATATGCAAAACAAAAATCTTTGCACAGATTGTATATTTACAGCTAAACAAGTGTGTGTGTGTGCTTTAATTATTTTAGTAGCTAAAGTATAATATTAGAGGTTTTAATCTCTCTCTCTCTCTCTAAAAGAAGACTGAAATTGTCAGCCTGTCAAGAGAAATGCAGGGAAAATTTCTACCAGAAACTGGCAACCAATTATCTTCAATAAATCACATCACGTCACAGCAGCAAACTACATTGAAAGTGATATTGAAGGTGTTAAAAAAAACAAATTAATATTGACTAAAAAATCATCATTTCTGTGAAAAGATCATTAAAGACTGAGACAAATAAAATCTCCATACTAACTTAAGACGAATAGTTCACAGGTCCAAAATATATTACTTCTGCCTTTACTTGCCCTTGTTTATTGTTTATTATGTCAAAGGAATTTTTGGGGATGTGATGCATGTGCTATTAAAGACAGAACTCTCCAGAATTATCTTCCAAAAATTGTTTAAGAGTTATTAGCAACAATTGTATTCTGTAATTTGGTTTTCAAGCCAGCCAGACTAATTACTTAATGATACAATTGTCCAAAGTTAATTGAGACTCTCCAATTAACCAAAGAGATAAAAATACTTGCAATGACTTAGATCTTGTTCACACACATACAAAGGAATTATAATCCTTACCATAATTCTTGCTAACCATTTAGATACAGGCATTTATAATGTTCTGGTATACTCTCAACACACTAACTGAATAATGTGCATACAAAAATATAAAAGACTGGTGTTTAATATATTTATAAAAGTGATGATATGATTATACTATTAAGATATGATAACATATATACAACCCCTAAAATTTATTTTTGAAATAAGATAAAAGAAAGTGTACTGTGGTATAGCATACTAGGTTGTCTATTAGTAAATAATGAAAGGATGATTGAAACGAAGCATTTAGATTTTATTTCCAACTTTGGGACCAGTTTACTAAGTAACAGAGGCAATTCATGCCACTATTTTAGGTTTCAATTATTTCATCTGCAAATGAAGATGGTGAGTAATCAAGACCTTAAATTTGAAAGCTCTTTTAATAATAATAACTTTATTTCTGTTTTTTGGATTTTAATGAAGTGTGAAATATTTTGACAACAATTTTAATTTATTATTTTATTTAATTATTTAATGTTTAATTTATTATTATTACTAACATTTAGATCTTTCTAGCCTTAACTATAGGAGTTCTGGTAGCATAGTGCCTAAGGCACTTGACTGCTAACCAGAAGGCTGGCGGTTCAAACCCACCAGCCACTCCTCGGAAGGAAGGTTGGGCAATCCTACTTCCGTAGTGATACTGTCTCAGAAACCCAAGGAGGGGTCGCTATGAGTCCAGCCGACTAGATGGCACATAACAACAACAACAACAGCCTTAACTATAAGGAGCTTTGATGGCACTGTGGTTAGAGCTATGAAACCACAAACAAGTTTGGCAGTTCAAACAGACCAACCATTCCACAGAAGAAAGATAAGACCTTCTGCTTTGTAAATAGTTACAGCCTTGGAAACCCTGTGGGGCAGTTCTACTCTGTCTTATAGTGTTGTTAGGAGTCAGAATCGACTCAATGGCAGTGGGTTTTACTTTTAACCAAACACTTTGAACCAAATGGAGAAATGTTATATAAATTACCTCTCCATGTATGACAGATTAAAACTTACTTCAAGTAGTTTTATTTTATAGGCAATACTTTAGACGGAGGAGAACAGATGTATATATAAGTACATATGATGTATTTGCCCCATAATTACATAGTGGGATCTTGAATTACGCATAATGCAGGACAATTAAACAAAAAACCTACTAGGGAAGAGCTACTCAAACAAGTAAAGGATAAAAAAAGTAACTGAATTTTTTTTCTTCTGACACTGTTGTGCAATTTTATTTTCATTGTTTTGTGACTTCAGAGACCTGTGTTTTACAGACTAAAACTGCTCCACAGGGTTTACCTAGCTGTAGTCTTTACAGAAGCAGATTGCCACTAGATGGGTGACCAGGTGCAAATCATTTGCATCACCCAGGGAACTTTTTTTTCTGATCTTTTTTAAGGTTTAAATAAACCTTTGACCTTTTTTATTTTAAGATGTGAGTGTAAATAATGTTCATTATTGCTTTAAAGAGGGGGAAAATACAATCATCCAGAACACATATTCTGTGTAAATAAACCACAGATAATATGATAATAATTATTAGTGGGATGACATTATTTCAGTCGGCTACATAGAAATGCATTTAAATAAACGTATTGTTTGAATCATTCATGGACAACTTTGTCAAGTTATCTGGGTCTCTCAAATCAATGTTTACAATGAAATACTTAATTTTATATAAATTGTGTCATCCTAGTTGACATTTGACCAAATGCTACAGGAGATTTATGTTTGGAGAAATTAAAGAACAGTCAATGTGAATATTCCAAAGAGACTCCATAGGAATAGATTTTCAACTAAACTTAAATGAGTGGAATATGAATACATACAAGGCAGGGAGGATCCCATTCTAAATAAAATGAATGGCAAGAGCAAAGACCGAAAAATGGAAATATTTGTGAGACGTGATTAAATTAATGTGAGTAGCGACCGGTGTTATCAGAGAGAATTTGAAGTGAAGATCACATTAACGAAAGGTCAGGTTATGGAAGACCTCGAAGGGTAACCAAAGGAGTTAAGATTATCCTGACAACAGTGAAAACTTACACAATTTTTTTTAACAAGACAGTGAGTCGGGGCTGACTCGACAGCACATAACAACAACAACAACAAGTGAAAAATTAAAGTAGCATTTGTGAAAGATTTTTTTCCCCAATAGTATACTGAAAAGTTGAAGGAGAAAATGGAGATAGTCAAATTATATAGGATGTTCAAAATGCAAATTAAACATTATTAAATTCCTTTAAGGAAATGAGCTAAAGAGAAATACCCAGGAGGAGTTAAATAGGCTACAAAAAGAGATTTTATGAATAGCTCTGCTGCCTGAGATATTTGACTTTCACTTTATACTCAAATGAAATTAGCATGCAAAGAAAAATAATTGCAATGGTAAAATTCAGATACTAAAATAAGATATTTAACTTAGTGCCTAAAGCACTTGACTGCTAACTAGAAAGCTGGAGGTTCAAACCCACCAGCCACTCTTCGGAGACAAGGTTGGGCAATCTACTTCCATAGTGATACTGCCTCGGAAACCCAAGGAGGGGTTGCTATGAGTCTGGGCCAACTCAATGGCACATAACAACAACAACAACATCTACATCTATATCACTCTCTGTCTATACCAATATCTACATATTTGCTGCAAGTGAGGAGGACTTGAAATATTTACTGATAAAGATCAAATACTACAGCTTTCAGTATGGATTACATCTCAATAGAAATAAAAATCCTTACAACTGGAGATCAATAAGAAATATCATGATAAAAAGAGAAAATATTGAAGCTGTCAATGATTTCATTTTACTTGGATCCACAATCAATATCCACTGAAGTAGCAGTTGAAATCAAACCACATACTGCATTAGGTAAATCTGCTGCAAAAGACCTCTTTAAAGTATTCAAGAGCAGAGATGTCACTTTGGACATTGAGGTGCACCTAATTCAATCCGTAGTATTTTCAATTGCCTGATATGCATATAAAAGCTGGACAATGAATGAAGATCAGAAAAGAATTGATGCATTTGAATTATGGTGTTAGTGAATTATATTGACTGTGCCATTGACTCCCACAAGAACAAGAACAAACAAATCTGTCTTGGAAGAAGTAGAGCCAGTAGATTCCTTAGAATCAAGGATGACAAATTTTGTTTCATGTACTTTGGACATGTTATTAGCAGGGATCTGTCCCTGAAGAAGGACATCATGCTTGGTAAAGTAGAGGGTCCATGAAAAAGAGGCTTACTCCTCTTAATCCATCAATGAGATGGACTGACACAGCAGCTACAACAATGAGCTCAAACATAACATGATTTTGAGAATGTCACAGGACTGGGCAGTGTTTCATTCTGTTATATATGAGTTGGCACCAATTCAATAACACGTAATAATAACTACAACATATATACTTAAAATTAGTTAAATGGTGAGTCTTTAAGTTCTGTTTGTTCCAGAAGAAATCTGTTACACAAAAGTAGCTCAAAGTTTTCAAACATTTACTGACCAGTAACTTGTACTGTTTAAAAGAGAAGTTTATATTTCTTTCATTTTAATATAAACTAGAAAGTCTCAGATTATGCAAAGTATCATGCCCTCTTTTCATTTCATTCACTAACAGAAGAATGTTGGGATATAGTAAATGCATATTTAAATACTTTGAAGGAAAAAGAAACATGTTGAGAAGAAAAAAGTTCCAATGCTGTGCTTAATACCTAAAATACTGTTTTTGTTTATATATTTTCTAATCTGGTTAACATTATCTTATATATAAGAATTTAGTTGTAATTTCTCTCTCTCTTAATTTTTTTTAATACGCCACAACTTGAGTTTAAAATCAAGGAAATAAACTTAAAAATGGTATAATAGAATCTCAGATACATATTTTTTTCCATTATTTAATTAGAAGTACCACTTCAGAGATTAAAATGCATTAGTTCAATATCATACAATCACAATAAATAACTCTTGTTGAATCTTAGTAAACATGGGTATGAATGAAGAATTGCATTTTCTGAGCTGATCAAAAATAACAATTTATTTGATCTTTCTTACAAATAATTGGACTTTTTTCCCTTCTAAAACCCAAAACAAAACCCATTGCCGTTGAGTCAGTTCTGACTCATACTGAACCTCGAGGACAGAGTAGAACTGTTCCATAGGGTTTCCTAGGCTATAAATCTTTACAGAAACAGACTGCCCCATTTTTTTCCCACAGAGCAGCTGGTATGTTTGAACCACTGAACTTTTGGTTTAGCACCCTGTGCCAACTCGGTTCCTCTTTTTTGGCCCCTTAACAAAGCAAATTTCTGAAATGACAACACAAGTCATCTTATGCTTTATTTCTTTTAAAGTATTATTTGCTAAAAATGTTTTCTTGGTTCAGTAAGTCCTCGGGTTACAAACAACCAACTTATAGACAACTTGTACTTGCCCCTTAATGTTATGTAAAATGAGAACTTTGAAACAATTGAACCAACCCTTACTTGCAAGAAATTCTTCATCACAATCACTTTTACTTGCGACACACACAACTTTTAAAGCATTGAAAAGTATTCAAACCTTTTCTTGCACTAAAGTAAAGCTAAATAAGAACTATATGCACCTGTACCAATATATCTACAAATTTGACTTAAAGACACACTTAAGAACAGATCTCAATCACAACCTGGAGACTGCTTGTCTTTGTAGTAAGTTAAGCCTATTATTACATAGAAATCATTTAAAACCAGTTATAATGTACAGCTAATTAAATACATCAACGAAAGAACATGAGACAAAGTAGACAGAAACTGACCTCATTCACAGTGGCATAGTAGCTCTCATGCTTGAACGTGGGTGAGTTGTCATTCCGGTCTCTCACCACGATCCGCACTTCATGGTAGATAACAGTACCAACTTTTTTGTTGATACACTGGACTTGTACCACGATAGAGTGTATGTTCATCGGTGGCTGTAAAGAAGAAATTGCATCTTCTTTAAAAGCAATTGAAACTGAAACTTTTCATTACTCTGAAATCAATTTATTCATTTCAATAAAATTTTCTATACTGATTCATTTATCAAATGTAACAACATAGAAAATGTGATTCAGTTTTACACTCTTTTAAGGAAAAGAGAATATAATTATTTCATTGTTCAAATGCATATTATCAACATATAGGGCCTTAGGTATCATTATGTTCATTGTTACAGAGTTGATAATGAATACAGTAACCAATTATGAGAGGGAGGAGCCAAAATACCAGCTTAGTCAAATGCACAATACTGTTTCTCTACAGCGAAGACCTGAAAAACCAAGAAAATCATAAGCAGAAAATAATCCTGGAAACCTGAACATCAAAAAGGCAGCTAAAGGATTGAAGAGAACAGTGACTGGAAGAATAGCTAAATGAACATAGAGAATGTGGAATAACATAGACTAGAGGGGCTCAGCCAGCTATCCCAGCCTTATATGGCTCTCTTAAGACAAAGCCAGTAGTGACTCTAGATGAGAAACACAGGAAAATAACTTCACAACTGTCATGGATTGAACTTTGTTTCACAATAATATGTGTCAACTTGACCAAGACATGATTCTCAGTGGTTTGGCAGTTATGTAGTAATGTCATTTGCCTATAATCATCCCCCATGATGTGATCTTGTGTGAGCAGCCAAACAACAGTAAGAGGATTAGGATGAGGTGCAACACCCTGAATCAGGTCACAGCCCTGATCCAACTGATGGAAGGGGGAGTTCCTAAGGGTGTGGCCTGTATCATCACCTTTTATCTTATAAGAGGTAAAAGAAAGGATAAGTGAGCAGAGAAAGAGGGACCTCATATCATCAAGAAAGGAAACCCAGGACCAGAATATGTCCTTTGGGCCCAGTGTGCCTTAGCAGAGAAAGTCCTAGACTCAGGGGAGGATTAACAACAAGGACCTTCACCCTAGATACAACTGAGAGAGAAAGACTGAATTCAGATTTTTAGTCACCTAAACTATGGCAGAATAAATTTCTGTTTATTAAAACCACTGACTTGTGGTATTTCTGTTACAGCAGCACGAAATAGGCAGAATTGGGTATTGGAAGAGTAGGGTGCTGCTTTAATGGATACCTAAATGCGGGAGCTGTCTTGGAATTGGGTAATGAGTAGATGGTGTAAGGGTTTTAAGATGCCTAATAGTAAAAGTCTAAATTGCCAAGGGTTTCTGAGGTGGTAAATCTTCATAGAAATAGATCACCCCATCTTCCTTCCACAGAGTGGCTGGTGAGTTTGAACCATCAACCTTCTGGTTAGCAGTCAAATGCCTTACGCATTACACTATCAGAGGGAAAAATTCCAAGGATACTGCTGTCCACATATTAGGGAAGGAGCCAGGATTCAGAGTCAGATCTACTTATGATGAGTGGTCCCAAATTTCTGGGGTAAGTGGTATGTGCACAAGTGGTGGTATATTCACAGAGTTTAGTAGGGATGTTTCCTAACTCACCAGACTGTGAGGGATCCTGTGTTTGCACTTGATCAGGGGAAGTGTCTGACTTCTGACAGTAGTAGACAAGAAGATCTATAGCCTTGGAAACACTATGGGAGTTGGTGTGAGTCAGAATCTACTTGACGGCAGTGTGTTTGTCTTTTGGTTTATATAAAACCAATAGCCAACATTATTCTCAAAAGGTGGAAACTAAAAGCCTTCCCCTTGAGGAAGGGAACAAGACACCTTTATCACCATTATTATTCCATACTGTACTGGAAAACTTACCTAGAGTAATAGGATAAGAAAGAAATGATGAGCATACAAATAAGTAAGGAAGAAGCAAAAATACCCCTCCTTGTAGATGACATGATCCTATGCATAGAAAATCCCAGAGACTATACAAGAAAGCTACTGAAATTAATAGATTTCAGCAAAGTGGAAGGGTACAAGATCAACATACAAAAATCAGTTGGATTCCTTTGCATTAACAATGAAATTCTGAAAAAAAAAAAAAAAATCAGGAAAACAGTACCATTCACAACAGCACTCAAAAAGATAAAATACTTAAGAATAAATCTAACTTGCTATGTAAACCAAAAAACAAACCAGGTTCACTGCCATCAAGTCAGATCTGACTCATAGTGACCCCTTCTTGGGTTTCTAAAACTATATCACTATGGAAGTAGATTGCCCAAACTTCCTTCCAAGGAGTGGCTGGTGGGTTTGAACTGCCAGCCTTCTGGTTAGCAGTCAAGTGCCTTAGGCACTAAGCTACCAGAGCTACCAAGTATGTAAAAGACTTATACAAAAAAACAAAAACAAAAACTACAAAACACTACAGCAAGAAGGATCAAAATAGAAGATCCTGGATAAACTGGGAGAGAAGTAAGGAAGAACACTCAAAATTATAAAAATTACCAGACTTCCTGGTCTGATAGAGACTGGTGAAACCCTTGAGACAATGGCCCCTAGTCACCATTCAGTCCTGGAATTGAACTCACTCCCATGGCTTCGGGCATACAAGGTGAACATTTCACCAAGTAGGTACATTCCTTAGAACAATCAACCATGGCAGACCTTAAGGGCAGTATTGCACATGGGGATAGCTCAAAGGGCAGGAACACATAAGAAAGAAGGACATAGGGAAAGGGTAACCAGACCGAGGAAGTGGAAAGACAACTGTTACATAATAGGGATTACAGTCGATGTCATGAAACAAAATATGTATAAAATGTTGTATGGAAAATGACTTTGCTCTGTAAACTTTCACCAAAATCATAAAAAGAAAAATGTACATATTAAAAGAAAAAAAAAAAAAAAAACTACTGCAAGAAACCAAAAGAGATCAACATAAATGGAAAAACATACCATACTCATGAATGAAAAGACTTACCATTGTGAAAAAGCCAATACTAACCAAGGTGATCTACAAATGTAATGCAGCCCCAATACAAATTACAACAACATTCTTTACTGAGATGGAAAAAAATAATCACCAACTTCATATGGGGAGCTCTGGTAGCGTAGTGCCTAAGGCACTTGTCTGTTAACCAGAAGGCTAGTAGTTCAAACCCACCAGCCACTCCTTGGAAGGAAGATGGGGCAATTTACTTCCACAGTGATACAGCCTCGGAAACCCAAGGAGGGGTCGCTATGAGTCAGATCCGACTTGACGGCACATAACAACAACAACAACTTTATATGGAAGTTAAAAAGGCCCTGGATAAGGAAAGCATTATTGAAGTAGAGAAACAAGTTGGAGACCTCACACTTCTCAATCTCAGAAACTACTACACAGCCACAGTAGTCAAAACAGCCTCCTACTGGTAAAACTGGAGAAACATAGACCAATGGAGCAAAATTGAGAGTCCAGAAGGAAATCCAGCCATCTGTGGACAGTTGATCTTTGATAAAATGTCAAAGCCCACTACATGGAGAAAAGAAAATTTCTTTAACAAATGGTTATGGCAAAACTGGTAATCCATTTGCATAAAAATGAAACAAGAGCCATACTTTCCACCACCTATAAAACCTAACTCAAGATGGATCAAAGATCTAAATGTAAAACCTGAAAGTGTAAAGACTATGGAAGAAAAAACAGGGACCACACTAAGGACCCTAATATGTAGCAGGAATAAAATACCAAACATAATTTAAAATGCACAAACAGCAGAAGATGAAACAGACAACTGGGTTCTCCTAAAAATTAAACACTTATACTCAGCCATCGAAAGACTTCACCAAAAGAGAACATAACGATGGGGACAAAAATTGGGCTATGACATATCCAACAACAGTTTAATCTCTAAAATTTACAGAAAACTTCAACACCTCGACAAGAAAAAGACCAACAATACAATTAAAAAATGGGCAAAGGACATGAACAGACATTTCATCAAATAAGACATTCAGATGGCTAGCAAACACATTAGAAGATGTTTGTGATCATTAGTCATTAAAGAGATGCAAATCAAAACTGCAGTGAGATACCACCTCACCCTGGCCATAATGGCATTGATCAAAAAATTCTGACAAGGTTGTTGGCAGACAGGAACTCTTATACACTGCTAGCGGGACTGCAAAACAGTAGAACCATTATGGAAAATTATATGACACTTCCTTAAAAAGCTAGTAATAGAAATACCATTATGTTATGTGCCGTGGAGTTGGACCCGACTCATAGTGACCCCTCCTTGGGTTTCCGAGGCAGTATCCCTACGGAAGTAGATTGCCCCATCTAGAAATACCATAAGATTCAGCAATACCTACTTTTAGATATATATCCTAGAGAAATAAGAGCTGTAACACAAATAGACATATGAATACCCATGTTCATTACAGCATTATTCACAATAGAAAAAGCTGTATACAACCTATGTGTCTATCAAAGGATGAATGGATAAACAAGCTATAATATATACATACAATGGAATATTATGCAACAATAAAGAACAATGATTAATTCGTGAAACATCTTACAACGTGGATGAATCTGGAGGATATTCTACTGAGTGAAATAAGTCAAACATAAAAGGGAGCTCTGGTAGTGTACTGTCTAAGGCACTTGACTACTAACCAGAAGGCTGGTGGTTCAAATCTACCAGCCACTCCTTGGAAGGAAGGTTGGGTAATCTACTTCCATAGAGATACTGCCTCAGAAACCCAAGGAGGGGTCTCTATGAGTTGGGTCTGACTTGACGGCACATAACAACAACAACAACTGTTTTTAAAAGTCAAGAATAGCTTTACACACAGAAAGAAACATTCTTTGGTTATCAGGCACTAAAAGGGGAGGGAGAGAGAATCACTATCTAGATAGTAGAAAAGAGTTAATTTTGGTGAAGAGAAAGGCAATCCACGGTTAGGGAAGGCAACACAACATAAGTAAAGCAAAGGAAGTTACTGAGAGGTATGCAGAAATAAAGGAAAACTACAGTAAATGCTATAGCATGTGCCTAAGGCACTTGACTGATAACCAGAAGGCTGGTGGTTCAAACCCGCCAGCCACACCTCAGGAGGAAGGTTAGGCAATCTACTTCCATAGTGATAACTCCTTGGAAACCTAAGGAGGGATTGCTATAAGTTGGGTCTGACTCGACGGCAAACAACAACAACATAGAATCCTATAACAGTCGTAATAACTAACATATTTTGTCAGTAGATAAATAAATAAATATGTATGATGAATAGAGATGTCATACAGGAGTACACCTGCATACATATATAGATATAGTTGTGGATATTTCTACATATATATTTTTAAATGCTGTGCACATACTCATATATACATATCCATATGTATATACATATATATTTATACATAATAGAACACATGGGGGCACAGTTATAGCAACTTCTTAGACTTCGGAACTGTATCGCTGAACTTGAAGGGTAAGGATCACAGTCTCAGGGGAGATCTAAATCACGTGGTAAAATATAGTTCATAAGGATAATAACATTCTACATCCTAGTACATCTGGGGTCCTAAGAGCTTGTGAGAGACCATGGCCATCTAAGTAGTCGCTATTGTTCTTCTCCTGCCTGAAGCAAAGGAGAATAAAGAGAAATGAAGACTCAAGGAAGTAATCAGTCCAATGGGCTAATGGCTCACAGGAACCACAGCTTCCTCTAACATGAGACCTGGAGAACTAGATGGTACTTGTCTACCACAACCAATCACTCCAACCAAGACCACAATAGAAGGTCCCGGTTAGAATGGGTGAAAAAATGTAGACCCCCCAAAAAAAAGAATAAGTAGCTATGTAAGTCTGGAAGAGATGTGAGACTATTGCCCTGAGACAACCTTCTAATTTGAAACTAAAGACACTGCTGGAGGCAACCTTCCAGACAAATAACAGGGCTTTATAGACAGGGCTATAAAGCAAACATTAACACTCATGAACAATGTGCTCCTTAGAACAATCAACTAAATGAGGTCACCAAGGCAAAATTTCTCAAAAATCAAAGATGAGAAGACAACGAGGAACAAAGAAGCCAGATGAATGGAAACAGGACATGAGGCAGAAAATAGAGTGCTGACACATTGTAGGAATTGCAGCCCATGTCATGGAACAATTTGTCTATGAGCTATTGATCAGAAAACTAATATGTTATGTAAACTTTTACCTAAAGTACAATAAAATGTAAATAACCAAGCAAACAGTTATTACAAAACTAACACTGAGATCTGATGGGATGAAACAAATTTTGTCTCTTCAAAAGTTAAGCAATTATATGAACTACTAATCTATAAAAATGTGTTTATGGTAATATCCCAGTGTAAGAGAGACTGTATAAACTTATGTTCATGCTTTTATTAAATGCTATATGTTCATAAATGGAAAAAATATAAATTTACTTTATCATTTTATTGTGTATTTCTAAGCAACTCTGTTATATGTTTTAACAGCATTCCATTATAAGCATAGGGTAATTTATCTAAGTAATGATTTACAATTGAATGTTTTAGATTTAGGTTTCGTTTTATGTCTCCACAATACCCTAAAATCTGGGTGTTGTTTTGGTCACAATTATATCCTTCCAATCACTAACTAGTAACTAGCCTTGTGCTTAGAACAGAGAAATGTATACTAACTGGAGACATAATGCTTAGTTCCAGTGCTAGTCCCACAACCCACTAATTCTATGATCTAGGGAAAGTTAGAAAACTTCTCTTTGTTTGGTTTCTTCAGCTCTGTAAATGGGGGAATTACTTTACTAATGTCATAGAATTGTTGTAAGTATTACATAGGATAATCTTGTGCTTGGCATATATGAAGCACATAATGGAT
Source organism: Orycteropus afer afer (assembly GCF_000298275.1). Classification (NCBI taxonomy): domain Eukaryota; kingdom Metazoa; phylum Chordata; class Mammalia; order Tubulidentata; family Orycteropodidae; genus Orycteropus; species Orycteropus afer. The sequence goes on along the minus strand of NW_006921705.1, from coordinate 1,154,246 downwards.
GTAAATGATTTTTATTTAGAAAATATTTTTTTAAGAAAAAGAAAGGTACAGAATCTATAAGTTAAATTATTAAATACTTGTTTTAAATAAATTGAATTAAGGAAGAATCACTGAGCTCCAGTAAAATTGCCACATGCCACTTTTTTAAGTGAGAAAAATGCTATAGAGGCTAGAACTAAATTGAAGCAAAACTCGTTTAGTCTCAAGATATTTTTATGATTAATGAAGACAAAGGTAGTTGAATTGATTTATACCTGGCTAAATAATTTCACCTAGAAAGAATAAGTTGAAGTATAGTTAACAAGTGCCACATGGCTTTGTGTTCTAACATTATCCAATTCTTCCTCTAATTACTGAAATGAATGAAGATATTAAAGTCATGTGTATAAAATTTTTGAATGTCACAAAGTTCAGAAAGACATATAATTAATACATTTTATGACAAAAGACAAGGTTAAAAATATCTTAATGACTGAATAATAAGTTATAACTATAACTATAACTTATTATTCATAGCAGCAGAAATAAGAACAAGGAAAAACAAGTGTAATTAAAATATTAAAAAGCATATATTTTCAATATAAACAGGGTTTTCTATTAATCCAAAATGTTGTAAATAGAATGGACTATCCCTGAAGATCTGTAAGCTTGAGGCTAAATAGAGCCATTATCTGTTTTCTGGAGAAAGTTTGAATTAGATGACCTCCATATTCACCACTTCTAAGGTATTTGCTTTAATAAACTTTTTAGAAAAGTCCTGCATATTTCAATGGCAAAGTACAAATAGAAGAAATATGTGCACTGTTAGCCCTTGGCACACCTGTAGGAAGACAATCAGGTGAATTAGGTTCTTCTAATATTATTTACTTAATATTTCAGGAGAGACATATAAAACCATTGTATCTCATCTTCTAATTGTATCTTGGCAATGGGACAGACAAGTCACAATCTTTGCAAATAGATGACCAACAGCAGTATGCATTAAGCTCCCACTTATTTCTCTAAGTATTCATAAATTAGATACAAATAGGTCACATGGACTTGTCTCTCTCACCTTCAGCTCCCTGTGCAACTGTTATAAATAGATAGAACCTAGCTGGCAATAAATTCCAACTGTAATGGGTAACATTGAAGGCAAGAATTCCTTGTGTCTAATATATAACACACATTGTAATCTTGCATCAAAGTAGCTTCTATTGTGCTGTATAAGGTCATAAATATATCAAATGTAGTTCTCCTAACTGGGTTAGTGAGACTTTAGGGACTCCAAACTCCTTAGGAATGTGTTAGAGAAATTTTGGTTTATTTTTCATAACTGGCAGAAAAATAAGTCATGATAATCTTCTTTAATTCTCTTTAACTGTTTCATTCATGAAACAAAAAATGTAAGTTGCATTTCAATTGTGATGGGAAAATCAATTAAAACAATTAACATTCATATACACTTAGATATGCAACCAATTTCCCACCATTCTTCTGATTTAAAAAGCAACATTTAGCATAATATTCCTAATTCATGCCTATATATTTTACACGTTAGTATGTATGTGTATAGCTTTTGATATGTATAAAGTTCAGGGATGATACACACCAGCAGTTAATAGAAGTTATTTTTGAAAATGGGGCTGGGAGTGGAAAGTAAACAAAGAACATTATTGACCAAATATGTGTGAATTTTATAAGAAAGAAAGATAAAATTTAAATATAAAAAGTTTTATTATGAGTTTTTCAGAAGTTAGGATTCAACATGTAAATTAAACTTTTATAAGGAGAATATTGATGTAAACAGTGTAGTTCATAGCAAACATTTTCAACCTAAGGGGAATTGGGTTTTTCTAAAAACCATTATCCCTTGGAAAGCTTAATGATTTGGGGAGAAAATAAATTTTTAATAACCTTGTATAAGGATGAATTTTATCTTTACAAAATGTAAGAAAAGTTTATTCATTCCTCACAAGAATAAATGTTTCTTGTCCTGATTTTTCCTACTGTGCATTTACTACCTTTAAAAAAAAAAATGAAAGCATGCAGTATGTAACAAATATATTGGGAGACAGAGAAAGGAAATAAGAAATGATGCATTCCATAAAACAATTTTAAACAAAGAAATACACTAAAAAAATAAAGTGATGACTGTCCTTCAAAATTTAAGCTTTACATAATGAATTGTGTATTACCAGAAAAAGTTACCTGAAGAAGAAGCACATATCTGAAAATACTATTAAGTATATGTGATATTTAGAATAATTTTATCTATTTCAAAATGAGTTACTAAGGAAATCGTAGCCCAATGATCAGAATTGGAGCTTTGGCAGTTGTTAGTAGGTTCAAACCATAGTTGTTGGCTCTGCTTTGCTATTCAAAGCATATATTTTTTTAAAATTATGATTCATATTAAGAAAATGAACAACAAACAGTTTGGGCAAATATTTAATTTAAACTCTCTCAAGAAAAGCTCTAGAGTACTTTTAAATACTTTTTTGCCTCAAGCTTGTAGATTTTCAGGGATGGGATCCACATTAGAAAATATACCAACCTGTTCTATGATATCGTGTACTAAAAAAAAAAAAAAAACTGCTTGTAATGAAAACATTTTGGTATAATGCATCTGGAGGACAGTTTGGTAAAATTCATATAATTCATTGATCCAATAATTTAATGAAGATAAAGGAGTTTATCTTCACAAAAAAAAAGGACAGGTATATAAAGATGTATGTACAGGTATATAAAGATGTTGTCACTGTAGCATTTTTGTAGCATCAAGAACTGCAAACAAACTCAATGTCCAAAATAGGAGGTTAGTTTAAAAAATATTCCCAATGTTTTATATCCAATAAAAGATTTTTGTTGTTGTTATGTACCATCAAGTCAGACCCGCCTCACAGAGACCCCTCCTTGGGTCTGCGAGACAGTATCATTACAGAAGTAGATTGCCCAACCTTCCTTCTGAGGAGTGGCTGGTGGGTTTGAACCGCCAGCCTTCTGGTTAACAGTCAAGTGCCTTAGGCACTACACTACCAGAGCTCCTAATAAAAGATTATGTGGCATTAAAAATGATGATATAAATATATGGTCATTACATGGAAATATTTATATTATAAGTTATGTATAAAAAACCAGCTACAAGCATAATGTATAATGTATGGTAATATATAATCCAATAATGTATGATCCAATTTTAATTAAAAACTTGTATAAATATATCTGTACCTACATACATACATACATGAAATAATATGTGACAGGAAAAATATTAAGAGGCAATTTCTTTAGGTGGCAAAATACTTTTTGTGTGCTTTTATTTTCTCCTATGTTTGGTAATATCCCTCTTGAATTTAGAGACCATTTAAAGAATAAATTTGATGCATTGAACACCAATGACTGAAAATCAGAGGAATTGTGGGATTGGCATTAAGAACATCATCCATGAAGACAGCAAGAGGCAATTCAAATGACGAGAAAGGAAGAAAAGAGCAAAATGGATGCCAGAAGAGACTTTGAAACTTGCCCTTGAATGGAGAGTAGCTAACGCAAATGGAAGAAATGACAAGATAAAAAAGCTGAACAGAAGATTTCAAAGAGCAGCTTGAGCAGACAAAGTCAATTACTATAATGAAATCTAAGCCTCAAGGAGCAATGTTGAAAGATTCTATGGGCAAAATATTGAATGATGCAGGAAACAGCAAAATATTGAAGGAATACACAGAGGCACTGTACCAAAAAGACTTGGTCAATCTTCATCCATTTCAGGAGGTGGCATATGATCAGAAACCAATGGTATTGAAGGAAGAAGTCAAAGCTGCACTGAGCGAATTGGCAAAGAATAAGGTTCCAGTAATTGACAGAATACCCATTGAGATGTTTCAACAAATGGATGCCCTGCTGAAGGCACTCACTTGGTTTTGCCAAGAGTTTTGGAAGACAGCTACCTGGACCACTGACTGAAAGAGATCCATATTTGTACCCATTCCAAAGAAAGATTATCCCACAGAATGTGGGAATTATCGAACAATATCATTAAAATCATATAGAAGTAAAATATTACTGAAGATAATGCAAAGCAGCTGCAGCAGTATATTTACAGAAAGCTTCCAGAAATGCAAGCTGGATTCAGAAGAGGATGTGGAATGAGGGATATCATTGCTGATGTCAGGTGTGTCTTAACTGCATGTAAAGAATACCAGAAAGATGTTCACTTATATTTTATGGACTATGTAAAAGCATTTGATTCTGTGGATCATGCAAATTGAGAAAAATAGGAATTCCAGAACACTTGATTGTCTCATGAGGAACCTGTACATCAGGAGGCTGTCATTTGAACAGAACTAGGGGGATACTGCATGGTTCAAAATCAAGAAGGGAATATGTCAAGATTGTATCCTTTCACCATACTTATTCAATTTGTATGCCATATAAATAATCTGAAAGGCTGGAATATATGAAGAAGAATGTGGTATCAGGATTGGAGGAAGACTTATTAACAACATGCAATACACAGATGACACAACTTTCCTTGCTGAAAGTGAGGATGACTTGAAGCACTTACTGATGAAAATTAAGGACTACAGTCTGGAGTATGGATTATATCTCAATATAAAGAAAACAAAAATCCTCACAACTGGTTCAATAAGCAGCTTCATGGTGGATGGAGAAAAGGTCAAAATTGTCAAGGATTTCATATTACTTGGTTCTACAATCAACGCCAATGGAAGCAGCACTTCAGACATCAGACAATGTATTGAATTGGGCAAATCTGCTGCAAAAAAATCCTTTTTCAGGTGATGAGGAGCAAAGAGGTCTCCTTGAAGACCAAGATGCACCTAACCCAAGCCATGGTATTTTCAATTGCCTCTCATGCATGTGAGAACTGGACAATGAATAAGGAAGACCAAAGGAGAGTTGATGTTTTTGAGTTGTGGTATTGGAGAAGAATGCTAAGAGTACTATCGTCTGCTAAAAGAACTAATAAATCTGTCCTGGAAGAAGTGCAGGTGGACTAATCCTTGGAAGCAAGAATGGTCAGATTTTATCTCACTTACTTTGGTCATATTGTCAGAAGGAACCATTCCCTGGAGAAAGATATCATGCTTGGTAAGGTGGAGGGTCAACAAAGATGGGGAAGGCCCTCAACAAGATGGATTGATATGGTGACTGTAATGATGGGCTCAGGTATAGCAAGGATCATGAGGCTGGCACAGGACCAGGCAGTGTTTTGTTCTGCTGTGCATAGGGGAGCTATGAGTCGGAGATGACTTGACAGCACCTAACAACAGCAACATGTTTTCTACTATGAACTTATTTTATAATGGAGTAAAACCGCTTCCAGTTGTGATTAGATTTAGATTGAAGAACAACTTACCACAGACATGTTTAGCAGTAATGGTTTATGCTTTTCACAGAACAGATGTGCAATGGGTTAGGCATCTAATATCTAAGGTAAACTCATTGAGATTAGAGCAAATTATCCTGGTAAGATTGCTTCTTACAGCATATAAGTGATACATAAACACTCATTTTCTTGTTTCTATTTAGAATTTCTAAATTTGAATTGCAAAATTCTTTAGCAATTTGAGAAAAAATGGAAGATTATTTACCCAAGGGAAGACCTCTAACATGGTGTCCACGTAACCCAGGGTCCATGAACATTGGCAGTACAGAAAAAAATTAAAGATGTAACTTATCTGTATATCTCTGACTCTTTAATAATGACCACAAATTCCATTTGAAAACAAAAGAGCTAAATATGCCTCTTAATCCAGAAGGCCCAACCCTGTATTTATTTTAATTCACATTTGGTAATCTCCTTTAAGAGCTCTAGTAGGATAGTGCCTAAGGCACTTAACTGCTAACCAGAAGGCTGGAGGTGCAAACCCACCAGCCACTCCTCGGAAATAGGGGTGGTCAATCTACTTCCATTGTGATATCGCCTCGGAAACCCAAGGAGGGGTTGCTATGAGTTGGGTCTGACTCGATGGCACATAACAACAACAACAACAACAATCTCTTCTACCACGTGACACTCTTTGTATGAGACAGTAATAAGAGATCTTTGGCATAACATTCCTTAACTATGTTGTTGTTGTTAAGTGCCGTCGAGTCATTTCGGACTCATAGCGACCCCATGCACAGCAGAACGAAATACTGCCCGATCCCACGCCAGCCCCACAATCCCTACTATACTTGAGCCCATCATCGCAGCCACCATGTCAATCCATCTCGTTGAAGGCTTCCCCCTCTTT
>NW_006921705.1:1137074-1145017 GCF_000298275.1 Orycteropus afer afer | reverse complement strand
GGCTGTTACCTGTGCACCAGGTGCATCTCACTGGGTTTTAAACACCAGAGGCTCAGCCTCAAAACTCATGTCTACATGTCACCACAGTAGGACAAACGGACAGACAAGTTTGTCCTGCTGTTGGAGACCTCTCGTATCACCCCCACCTGGGTCCCTGTGGCTGACTGTTCCTCTGTCTGGCTTCCTGGCTTTTAATCCCATTTCTCCTGTTCTTCTGGCCTGCTGCTTTGGGCATCCCTGAGTTGTCTCTCCTCACCTGTATCCCTGGGGCTTACTGCTCTTCTGTCAGGGTTCCTGGCTTTTATCCCCTTTCTCCTGCTTTCCCGTCCTGCTGCTTTGGGCGGGACTGAGTTTCCTTTTGTCACCTAATCCCTTCGGCTGATTGCTCTTCTCTCTGGTTTCCTGGCTTTTAATCCCCTTTCTCCTGCTCTTCCTGCCTGCTACTTTGGGCGTCCCTGAGTTGACTCTCCTCACCTGTAATCCTGGGGCTGACTTAACTATACAGGCTTCTATTCATAAACTGTTTCAAGAACAAGTCTGTATGTTTCTTGAAATGATACTTGGACACACTTTTGCAATTACTAGGTTAGGGTCAAATCAATTTGAAAAGTTTTCTCATTATAGTATTCCCCTTTAGCTAATGTAAAAAAAAAAAAAAAAAAAGTCCTTACCAGAAATTAAAAAATAATAATAATACAAATAAAACAGATACTGTTTTTAAAGAGGAAATATAATGTTTGGCAGTTTATTGAAACTAAGGCAATGTTATAGGCTGGGAGATGTAACATAGTTTATTGATATTGATACGTATTATTTCTCTCTACCTACAGCTCTCACCTGGAAGTTGTCCTTTTGTTTGCCATCAAATTACGGCAAAAAGTGGTTAGAAAAATAAAATAATTTACTAAAAAAAATTGGAAATAATTGGAAGTCAGCTATTAGGGGATTTCAAAAGAAAATAATAGAAACAGACAACAAAAGAAAAATGCAAAGGATAAAAATTATAGTACATCAATCATCTAAAATAAATAAATACTTTATAGCTTTCCTAACATGTCTTATTACAAAAGTCCTATGATCTGAATATTCCTAAGGAAGGCCCACTAAAAGCTGTCCTGTGAGTAATGCAGGTGGATGAATGCTTATGCCTAGACAGATTTTACCATTTCTTTCATAAAGGGAAGCCTGCCTTTCTGAACTGTCTTCACAGCTCATTTTATACCTTTTTAGACACCCACCTAAGGTGTAAAGTGTGGTACATGAAGAATGTAGCCTTGATGAAAACAAGTACTGAGAAGTCAGGAAGGGATGGGAGATATACACACAGTATCCCTCCCCGCAGGGTAGGAACCCATGTTGAGTTCAACTCTACCATGCCCATTCTTTCTGCTACCCACATTTCACAGCTGCCACAACTACTCAGCCAGCTGTATCATGGGCCTCCCGAAAGTGTTCAAAGTTAGCACATCCTGGTGAGATTGTCCTATGTATTCTCCTCCTAACCACACAGCTCTTAAAGACTGTGAAATATAGAAATGAATCTGTTTAAGAGATCACCTACTTCCCACTCCTTTTAGAAGAGAACATTAAACCTCAGTGATGAAGTGAAATGACTCAGGTTCACAGAGTTGAATATCTGACATTTGGATTTCTTAGACTGGGCATTTGGGAGTAAGCATGCTTTGATGTACTTCCTTGAATTTTCTCATGGTTCTGTGCAACTACTTGTTACAACTCCCCCTTCTCTGCACTCAAGAGAGACGGGAATTCAAATAAGTGAGGATAAAGTTACTTTAGAGATGTAGTCAAATCTATTCAAGATTATCTTCTTTAACTTGTTCTGAAAAGAAGCATTCAAAAACTTTGATAATTCAGTTGTTCTTTATAACAAAATATTTTGTTTATACTTCTTGGGAACTACTGAATGGTACATTTCCAGGAACCTTTTGATCATTTTCTATTTCTTTTGTATAGGCACAGTGCCCCCACTGACCCAATGCTTATTGTTTATGAAAGTAGCCACCTGTTATTAAGCTTATAAACTTTTCTTTTAACTTTTTATTGTGATCTGGGTGAAATATTACACAGCAAACTGATTTTCCAATCAATAATTCATAAATATTCTTATTCATGACATTGATTGCAATCCGTATAGTGTATCAGCACTCTTCCCACTTTCTCCCTGTATTTATCATTTACAGTCTTCCTTTTTTCTTATCCCTTCCTGCCTTCTGAGACATTGCCTTAGTTTACAGTAAAGAATATATATATCCTTTGGGAAATGCTGCCCATTTGATCTCATAGGGTTGATTGGTCTAAGTAATGCATATCTCCCTTGTTTTATTGTTCACATTATTGACCTATTTTGAGGCTGAACGTTGAGCCACTGGGTGTGAGAGTGAGTTCAGTTCCAGGCTTGCAGGGTATCTAAGGGCCATAGTTTCAGGGGATCCATCAGTCTCTTTCAGACTAGTAGGCCTGTTTTTTTTGTTGTTGTTGTTGTTTTAATGATTGTGTTCTACATTTTTCTCCCACTCTACTCAGGAGCTCCTACTGATTTTCCTTTTAGAACAAGTGGCAATCATACCCAGGCACCATCTAGTTCTCCTGGTCTCAGACTCGTGGAGACTGAGGTTCACATGGTCCATTAGTCCTTTGGTCTAATTCTTTCCTTGTCTTTGATTGTTTCCATTCTTCTTTGCTCTAGTCAGGGAGAGACCAATAGTTGTACCTTAGATGGTCTCTCACAAGCTTTCAATATCCCAGTCCCTATTCAGTAAAGTAAGATACAGAACATTGTCTCTGTGGACTATGTTATGCCAGTTGATCTTTATGTCCCCCAAGACTATGATCCTTAGCCCCTAGGACCAGTGATTCATTCCCTCAAAGTGTTTGCTTATGGCTAAGAAATTTTCATAACTTTGTACCTGATATGCTGTACTATATTCATGTATGTATTTGCAGCACATATAAATACATATGTAGAAATATCCTCTATCAAACATATATATATTTGTGGGTGTAGTCCCATTCATCTGCCCTCTTCTATTCAGTTTGCATGTCTGTTAAAGTGTCCACTCATAGATTACTGTCACTACTGTTAGTGCAGGATTGTGTAGGTGATAGTATTTCTCTTTGTTGCCTTTAACTCTTGTGTTCCTCCTAGTGTTACCTACAAACTTTTTGTCCTGAAATCAACAAACACCTAAGTGGCACTCTCACACTTTGCCATCATTGGAGAGAAATGGATAATGGCTGAGATTATGATTTTTTTCAAAAGGTACTACCTTAATTTTTCTTTTAAGTGCTGTATGGTCTCCTTTTTGAGAAATCTATCAGGTCCCGGGATTCCAGAAGAGATATATAATGTTTCCCGGAGACACAGATGTCCCATTCCTTTCTCAATTTTTTTCCAAGGAGTTAACAAGCCTTTAATATTTTCTTTTTCCCCTTTTGTTGATATAGCAGAAATAAACTCAAATTATATAAAGACAACTTTATGCCCAGTCAACAAGCTTATGCAGATAATTAAATTATAATAAAGTTTAACAAATAAGCAAAGAAAAACAAAAAGAAAAATCACTAACATCTCTATCCAGAACTCTGCCTGTGCTGTTCAGGAAAAGCATTTGCTTAACAGGATCCAGCAACACCCAGTAATCCACGTTGTCCTTTAAAGAGAGTTCTATGGTGGGATTTGATCCGCCGGCAGTCCCTTTGATCAGCATGTTGTCCACTATAATCGTACCTGCAAACCAAAGACAGTTATTTGAAAATGAATTCTATTTGTATGCATTCTTTCTCAAAGGTCATGTGTTTTAACACCAAATGGTTGGCAAATTTGTTTTAAAACAGAAAATATTCGATTTTGTATCTAGCATGAGATAGAAAACGTCCTTTGTCAAAAAGGCAATACTACATCCATTGTAGTGTTTTTGAATTATATTTTGGGGAGAGGAAGGTGGGAAGAAGAGATTCAAATCCTTGGTGAGTTTTATTATCTATTTCTTGCTTCCCTCTAACAACATGAATCTGTTCCCCTTGCTGTCCATCACTTCTCACAGGAGTTATCACTGAATTTTATCATGAACAAAAGGAATTGGCTGTAATAACAGAGCCTGATATTTCAATTCACTCAGTAAGACTTCTGATCTGAAAAGAGATATCCCAGAAATTGAGAGGGAGAAAAAGGAAGAGATAAAGAAGTAGCAGAGTCTCCCTTGGTGAGAACTACTTTTATTATTATTATTAATCTTAGAGCAGATCCATAAAACATAAACCTTCATAGGAAAGACAGAACTAGTTTGTAGCCACACAGTAGAAGGTACTCTTCTTTAAGTCATTTTCTGGAATACTTTACAACAACACATATTCCAATGTAACATTTTGATGCCTCTTTTTGTGTTATTGTTTCAGTAGCCTGAATTGCAGACATTTGCTGAAAAACATCTAACCTTTCCCATCTCATTAAAGATTCCATGCATTTTGACATTGATACAAACAGCACTGATGCCACTTAAATCTTATCCCCCCCCCCACTCAGCAACGATCCCTCTGTCAAACAAAAATGCACTATTTTCAACTGATCTGTTTTATGAAACTTACGGCATACAGGAGATATATGGCCATGCAAATAAAAATGCACCCTACCAAACACACTAGAATAAATGACAAATATTTAGAGAACTCATTGCCTTAGATTACAGTACAAGAATATATATATATAACCCATAAATGTAAATATGGTTTGAAAAATATGACACGAAATATATCAGCTGAATTTTCTGAAGGCATAAAATTAGCTTAAATATTATACTATTGCATGACAAGAAAGAGGAGGGATCTTTTGGAAGATTTTTTATCAAATTAATAACAGTGATAATGGTTTATAAAATTTCCTTATCATATTACTATTACTGGGCTCCATCTGTTTAAAAATGTTAAAAGGAACAATTTTTTTTTTTTCTAACAATAAATCTAAGTACTTAAAAACATACATACATATCTAAGGGACAGGTTTTTTCTCCTACTTTCTCAAATTCTAGCAACATGTCAAAGTATACATTGAGGGAAACTGGTGCTTCTATCTTTTGATTGAAATAGTAAATAGTTTACTTATAGAAAATGCATCTCTATACTAATGACATTTTCTGAACTATACTAAGAATATTTTCAAGGCCCAAGTATGTACTTCTTTACAAATACTTCACACATCTGACTTTTGAAAAATTGTTTGGTCTGTATTTCAAGATGTAATTTAAAAAAAAATAAATGTAATTCTATTTTCTGATCTAGAAAAAAATTAAGAAGCATACAATAGGTAAGTGAGCTAATATTAATGTTTATTTCTTGACTCAACAGTACATAAAAACAACAACAGTAAGTGTTCTTATATCTATACACACCAAGCAGCCACATTAAAATAAGAAAGCATTTGGCTCTCTTTTATAATCCACTTGTAACCATTATGGATTATAACCAAAGCTAGTTGTAATAGTTATATTAACCACTATTTAAGTCATGAAATAATAACGCATCTGAAATTATCTTTCATTAAATTATTATTATTATTTTTAATTTTGTGGAAAGGACTAAATATTTTTCTTGCTCTCAGATTGTTGCTGTCTTTTCCAATAGTTGAAACTCAGCAATAAGTATTTCTAGTGTTAATGTGCTGGAATGAGAGAAAGAGAGAGAGAAAGAGGGAGAGAGACAGAGGGAGAGAGAGACAAAGAAAGAGAAAGAAAGAATCTGATATGTTGTATTATTTTAGGTAAAAAGTTTGGAGGTAAAAGGATGAAGCACAACTAAGCCTGACAGGATAAAAGATGAAATAAAAAAAGAAATCAGCTGAGGTTTTGACTCTTGCATTCCTGGAAGACAATCCTCACAGGCTCCCCACACCTCTAGCAGAAGAAGGAATAACCAAGCTGAGGTTAGCACAGAGCTAGGAGCTCTTCCACTACCTCCACCAAAGCAAGGGGGACTACGCTGTCCACAGGCCCCAAGATTTCCAGACCTGGGCTGCTAATGTTCTGCAACAAAGCTGGTTAAGCAGCTCCCCGGAAGAAAATCGTGGACATATGGGGGCATGGGGTTCCACGCCTCCTCTCTAGCTTTGGAAACTTTCCCTCCCTCCAGTAAAACTTTTTCCTTAACCCCTTTCATTTTTAAATGAAATTGAAATATAAAGACAAATAGGCTACAAATAAAAAGAATAGAGTAAAATACACTATTCAATACTGATAAGAAAGCTGAATAGCTCTGTCAGTAACCGAGAGAGTAGACAAGAACATGTAATATTATTAGGAGTAAAGACAATTATTTCATGATAAAAAAGGGGTAAATTCTTCAACAGTGTTTGACCTTGAAGGGACCTGTTTTACAGAATATGCAGTATCCAACAATGGGATTATCCTTTTATGAAAATTTCCTTTCATCATAATAAAGAATGGTGGCAATCAGGAAAAAGTAAAATTAGTTTAATGCTGATATAGAAGAGAGCTGGCCTTGGACTTGCCAGACCTAGAATATAATCCTGAATGCACCACTTAACCAGCTATGTGAAAATGAACAGATTACTTAACTCCACTAACCCTCAATTTTCCTCTTCTATAAAATCAGTACGGCACATAACAACAACAACAATAACATAAAATCAGTACTACAATCAAACATATTTCTGCCATAATACTTTGTTCCTGAAAAAAAAAAAAAAAACAAAACGCTCATTTTCTTACATGCAGAGTACTAGTAAAAACCAAAACAATCACAATCATAATAAAATGCTATAATATAATAATTAAATATATATTAATAGTATCACCAAGCTTCATAATCAGTCAACCTTTTATAGTCTTAAATAGGTCTGTGTTTCTTTCTCTGGTGATGTAGTGGTTAAAGCATTTGGCTGCTCACAAAAAGGTTGGTGGTTCAAACCCACCAGCTGCTCCACAGAAGGAAGATGAGGCAGTTTACTGCTGTAAAGATTTACAGCCTTGGAAACCCAGTGGGGGTTGCTATGAGTTGGAATCAACTCAGTGGCCATGGGTTTGGTTTGGGTTTTGCTCCTTTCTCTCTGTTGCAGATCATTTCCTTACAGAGACCTTTTTATAAAAATTGAAAACCTGATCCAGGATTTATTCTTCTTCATTATTCTATTGCTTTAATTCAGAGAAATATTTTTTTAATCTTTTATATTCACTCACAGCTTTGTCAGTGGGATTAACAAGGCATTCCTTAGTACTAGACATTCATGTAGCCACTAATGTAGACCATAATTTTACTCAAATCCAAATTCACTGTCATTGAGTCAATTCTGACTCATAGTTACTCCCATTTCTAAGGCAGCAAATCTTTACAGAAGTAGATTGCCCCATCTTCCCTTTGTGGAGCAGCTGGTGGGTTTGAACTGGCAATCTTCTGGTTAGCAGTCAGATGCCTTAGGCACTATGCCACCATGGTTCCTATACTTATTCTAGATGAAATTACTTCAGTAGGATTTCAGTTTTTTGTTTTTGTTTTTTTTTTTTTCCTCCAGATCTTCTTACATAGTTAATACATTACATTTAATTGTGAAAAAACATGTCCAGATTTTATATTCATATATATGAAAATGAATTATGTATCAATACAACTTTCTCACTATATCAAATTCATTTTTCTACATACTTATGATGTATTGGATAACTTACACCAAAGAGGAGCTCTGATGATTAAATGGAGTAACACTTGTAAATTCTGATCTCAGTCCCTAGCACACAATAAGGAGTCAATAAATGTGAGCTGTTGTTACTGTTACTGATGTTAAAGTTTTTCTATTTAGCAAAAAAAAAAAAAAAAGCATCTGAGGCTAAAGAAAAATGACCTACTTTATGTCGCTGAGATCTTCATAAACCTGAGTCACCTGTTCATGTTACAGAGCTGTTTTTTTTTTTTTTTTT
>NW_006921705.1:1087568-1130688 GCF_000298275.1 Orycteropus afer afer | reverse complement strand
GGTTTTTAGGTTAACTCTTAAGTCCTACCACCACAGGAATCTGCGAGAGCGCTGTCTCTTTAAAAAATAATCAAGCCGCTTTTTAAACCTATAAAATGGCAGCGGCCTTCGGAATGGCAAAAATCCACAGCTACAGAGCTGGTTTTATTATGCTCGGTCAATGTCTAGGAATAATAAGATATCTGAAAAGATTTATATTGATTCAAAGGCTTTGAATCCAAAATAATCATTTTTAGATGTCAGAGAGTGGGAAGGGAATGCTCCTTCCGGATGAAATTTTAAAGAAGAGTTCTTGTCTTCAATAGCCAGGTCCTATTAAAAAAAAAAAAAAAAAAACCTCACTGCCATAGAGTCAAGTCTGACTCATAGCAATCCCGTTTGGGTTTCTGAGACAGTAAATCTTTATAAAGGTAGAATATCTAGTCTTCCTTATATGGAGTGGCTGGTGGGTTTTAACCACTTACCTTCTAGTTAGCAGTCAAATGTTTTAGGCACTACACCACCTGAGTTCCAAGCTCCAAGTTCCTATATTATTCTTCAAATGATATCTATCCCATCCAGGCCTGTTATATTAGAGAATAATCCATACTCATCTCACTCCCTAAATTGAGGCTATTTTTAATTTTCTCACTGTAGCTCACATTAGACTTGATATCAGAAAACAAGATCATATTAAAATAACTTATACTAGTAGCAATCTCTAGATTGAACACGTTTTACTCATTCTTAGCACAGTGTTTGATTCTCTTACATGTATAATAAAACATAAAATGATAAAGTTTATATATATCATAAATGTATATGTGTGCGATATATTTATGAGCCTTGGCACAGTAGTTATGCACTTGCTGCTTATCAAAACTTTAGAAGTTCAAACTGACCAGCACCTCTTTGGGAAGATGATATGGCAGCCTATTTCCCTAAAGATTACAGCCTTGGAAAACCCTACTGGAAGTTCTACCCTGTCTTACAAGGTCATTATGAGTCTGAATTCACTAGACAGCAAAGGGTTTCAATATATAAACCAAACTCCAAACCAAACTCACCACCATGGAGTTGGATCCAACTCATAGCAACCCCTCCTTGGGTTTCCAAGGTGATATCTCTAGGGAAGTAGACTGGCCAATTTTGCTTCCAAGGAGTGGCTGGTGGATTTGAACTGCCAGCCTTCTATTTAGCAGTCAAGTGCCTGAGTCACCACACCACCAGAGCTCCCATATACACAACTATATCACAAAAAATGCTGTGGAAGTAGTAGTGGGAGAGAAGGTCACTTCCACTGGAAAAGCATCTCCATTGTCTAATTAAACTAATTCAATGAAGCTGAGAGAGTAAGTTCTAGAGGGATAGTCGGGGTAATTGACTATTTGGATTCAGTCCAAACATTTTTTAAAAAAAAGTAAAACAAAAAATGCTCTGTACTTATAACCCTACCATTTGTTGCCAATTGTCACTGTAAACTGAAAAAAAACAAATCCTTTGCTACTGAGTCAATTTGAACTCACACTGACCCTATAGCACAAAGTAGAACTCTTCATAGGGTTTCCAAGACTGTAATCTTTACGGAAACAGACTGCCACAGCTTTCTCCCACAGAGCAGCTGGTGAATTCAAACTATTGACTTTTTGGTTAGCTGCTGAGGACTAACTATTGTGATAACAGGGCTTCTTATTACTGT
The DNA here is from genome assembly GCF_000298275.1 of Orycteropus afer afer. Taxonomy (NCBI): domain Eukaryota; kingdom Metazoa; phylum Chordata; class Mammalia; order Tubulidentata; family Orycteropodidae; genus Orycteropus; species Orycteropus afer. The sequence continues at coordinate 1,129,010 of NW_006921705.1, read as the reverse complement.
AAACCCGTTAATAATTCAAAGTTATGTATTGCACAAATATTGTCCCATTTTTTCCTCCAGTTCAAGCCAACTAGAAGAATGCTTAGCTACATTATATTGCCAGAAGCATCCATAGGTTTACCCTTCATGTTACTCCCTGCAGTAGAAACAAAAAAAACTCTTAAATATAAAGTAAACTCAAAAAACAAAACAAAACAAAACCTCACTGCCTTCCAGTTGATCATGACTCATAGCGAGCCCTATTGGGTTTCCAAGGCTGTAAACTTTTATGGAGGCCCACCGACTCACTTTTCTTCCCTGGAGCAGCTGGTAAGTTCAAACCACTGGCCTTCTGGTTAGCAGCCAAATGCCTTAACTAATACATGATCAGAGCTCCTTTAAATGTATATTGTTGTTGTTGTTGCTGTTTGCCTGGAGTCGGCCCCAACTCATAGCGACCCCTCCTTGGGTTTCCGAGACAGTAGACTGGCCAATTTTGCTTCCAAGGAGTGCTTCTATCACTACGGAAGTAGGATTGCCCAACCTTCCTTCCTAGGAGTGGCTGGTGGGTTTGAACCGCCAGCCTTCTGGTGAGCAGTCAAGTGCCTTAGGCACTATGCTACCAGAGCTCCATATATATATATATATATATATGTGTGTGTGTGTGTGTGTGTGTGTGTGTATAAATAAACTTAAGCTCTCCCTCTTGTATCTCCCCACATCCCTATTCCAAGAATTAAATTGACTTGATTAGGGTGATAGAGCTGGTAAAGGCAGGTTGAAAACAGTCTCAGGTCTACTACTTTATGGTTCAGATCCCCTTTTCCTCTATCTTGCTACCACCTTGGAAATAAACAAACATTCTTTAATAAGGGAAGAAGAAAATCATGTTAATGGAAAACTTACACAAAATGCATAGTCAAGCCTCATATGAGACTGTACAGCCTTAAGAAATTATAAACAGAAGACTCACCCATAGAAACTGTGAAATGATAAATGTGTATTATTTTAAGCCACTAAGTTTATGGTACTATTGTTATGCAGCAATAGATAACTAATACAAGAGTCTAAAGCCAAAAGATCTCTATTCAAAATCTCGACCATTTCCTAACAAACTCTGATATCTTAGGCAAGTTATATACATTTTTGTAAACAAAATTATGGAATATTATAAAAGATAAATAAGATACTATATAAATAAAGGCATGTAAGTATTCAGTGAATAATGTATTTTATCCCATTGCCACTGAGAGATTATATAGATGAAACATATAAAGATGTTAATCATTCTATTTTGCTAAATTGCAATAGTACCCATAATACCACTTTTTTGCAGTTAAAAGAAGTAGCAGATCATGCAAAAAGCCAGCAGAAATACATTCTAATGCAAAACAGAAAATAGGGGGCAACAATTTATTCCACTGAAAATTTATCATGAACAAAAGGTCATTTTTTGCTGGTAAAAATAAAAATGAACAGGAAGATAACAAGCATTAGAGTTCATATTACTGAGGTCAAAATGCTTATCAACATCCGCTTGCTGTTATCACCTGGACTACATAATAAAATGCAAAGATTCAAGTGAATTACAGTGTATCTGATTCACAGCAATATGAATATGATATAGTTGAATACCTTCAGAATACTGTAAGGCTTTATTTTCAAACCATCAAAATGATGCATTTAAAATAAAGAAAAAAGACCTTAGAATACGTATTTTTCCAATATAATTACAATAGTGGTTAAAACATGAGCCAGACCCTTACTTACTTCCCCCATCTAATGAAAATATTATAGAATATAATCAGGCAGTTGAAGTTCACAAACAATATCATTGGTTGAAATTAGAAAAACAAAATAATTGATGATACTATTTTAAAAAGTGTGTGAAGGATTCAATGAGTCAAAAAGATAGATAAGAAGAAGACATCCACTCAGAGGAACTCTTCCTAGATGGCAAAGCTCAATCTCTTAACTTATGTCTCCATTAAAAAAATATAGAAGAAATCCCAATCTAGCCAATATCTAAGCAATAAATTAAATCTGTAGAAATATAAGGCTCCAAATATTTTTACCAAAACTACTTTATTTGAGAAAGTTACTTTCTTTAGGGGAACTTCCACTGTTGAAGTCTCTATTGCAACTCGATTGTTGATTCAAATTACAAGAGATTTGAATAAGCTTTTAAACAGAATTTAAAAGTTTTAAATAATTCTATTCAGTACATTTATAAACATGATTGATTAGAATGAAAAGAGTTACTTAAATACCCAGGGAAAAAAAAGTCTGTGTGGATGTTTGTCTACCATTTAAATGTTGAAGCATTTGTATTAAATGTTTAATTGCATTTAAAACATTTTAAAGGATTTCAATTACTATTAATTGCACATAGTATTAATTGTGTAAAGAAATTAAGCTAAACTTGTGTTAGTAGAATATACAAAGAGTTTCTTTTACTTTGTTCAAGTATTCCTTATTTGTAACCAGAGTAGTAAGATTTATAAGTTTAATTTAAAGTCAGATAATAATTTTTATTTTAAATACACCATCTGAATACTTGATACTGATGCACAGTCTTTTAAAATAAATAAATAAATAGAAGCACATCATTCAATGAGAAATCTCCAAAAGAGGGATAAGAAGGAAAGGAGATATTAAAAAGGAATTGGAGTAGAATGAATAATGGGAATGAAAGAATGAACATATATTTCAGCACCTTCATTTGTCTTCCATATTCTCAATTTCAGTTACATCCAAAACAAGTTTATATTCAATATAGTACGATGCATAGTATCTTAGTTTTTCCTCTATTTCTCCTGTAATCGATATTTCAGATTTAATTTTTAATATAAGTACAAAGTTCAGGAGTTTCCAAAGACACCCTCACTTACACCAACTACAAGTTTTGGGACTCCAAGACCACCTTCACCTCTGACATCAATTGCAAGATCACTCATCCAGATAACCAGTTTCCCTTCTGAAACAGATTGCAAGTGTGATGGTCTAGACCATCCTGAGATTCATTACTTTGCTATAAGGACATATAGTACTCAGTGAAAGCTGTTATACATATGATTACAGTTTTCTGCAGTGATAGGATACAGATTTAAATCAGGCAAAAGAACAGGTACACAGTGTAAGAATGCGCTGCTCCTGGTACTGTGAAAACAAGGAATAAAACCATGTAATAATGCGCTGCTCCAGGTGGCCTGACTGCAAGGACTGAAATACTAGCCAAGTTCCTGCTCTATATCCTGCTAATTACCCAGAGCATTCTCTTACCCCAACCCCTCTTGTTCACCCATGCACAATCTGTCTGGATTGTGCTTTTAAGTGATCTACAGGCCGAAAAACACACACCCCTCAGCAGCCATGACACTGCACTCCCACTGATCTCCCAACCATGTTAAAGAGCCTAATGCACAATTAATGAGTTCCCAAAAAATCCATGAATAATCATAATTTCCCTATTCCCTGTCCTACCTGTCCTATATTAGCCCTGTAATCCTCAGCTTTGGGAACTTGATTTGAGATGCAGTCTCCCAGCTTCTTGCTTGCTGGCCTGCAATAAAACTTCCTTTCTCAATACCTCAAAGCCTGGTGACTCCTTATTGATCTGAGAGTCACACCTAGTGTGAGCCCATCCATCAGGTCTCAATATAGCAGAGTTTATGAGAGGTATAAATGAAAATCTTCCAGTTGGCTTCTCTCAGTGGAGTTGTGCACACAGAACTTTTTACAAAAACTGTGTGTTAATATATGGAATGGAATATTGCTAATTGGAAAAGCTCACCTTAGCTGTGGTATACAGAGGTTATATGGAATTCAGTCAAGTAGACATGGTTGACCAACCACATGGCTTACCTTAACCTCTAACCTCTCCAGAAGTTTAGATGGTACCATATGGTCCAAGGCATCCCAAATAAAATCACATTGCTAGCATACTCTATTTTGTATGGTTCAAGGTTGACAGGTACACAAATACACTCTTTTCACGCAGTGCATTCTGAGGGCTTAGAGATTACTTTCCAGGAATCAAGGAGAAAATATAGATCTCTTTTTGGATGAGCTCTGGTGTCATAGTGCCTAAGACATTTGGTAACCAGAAGACTGGTGGTTCAAACCCACCAGCCACTCCTCGGAAGGAAGGTTGGGGAATCTACTTCCGTAGTGATATCACCTCAAAAACCCAAGGAGGGGTTGCTATGAGTCAGGTCCAACTCCATGGCAGTGAGTTTGGTTTTGGATTTTTTTGTTTTATTAAACAATAAAGGAGTTTTGCTTGTGCTGTGCATAAGGCATTTGACTGCTAAACAGACTTTGGCAGTTCAAACCCACCAGCCACCCAGTGGAAGGAAGACAGGGCAGGCAACTACTTCTGTAAAGATTTACCAGCTCGAAACCCAAAGGAGGTCACTATGAGTTAGAATCAACTCAATGGTAGTGTGTTTGGTTTTATTGAACAATAAATTATTTAATTTTTTTTGTGTGTTTGTGTGTGTGCAGAACAATTTGTAGGATAGCAGTGCAGTTTTCCAGTACCTCTGAGAGAAGTCTGAGTGGTACTAATTGTAAAGATAAATCTATTTTTCTACCTCTACAATCATACAAAGAAACAAATGCTATAAAAATAAGGCAAAGTTCTTTCATGACAAACCTAAGCAAATGGAGAAAATATGATGATCTTGTGACTGTACTAAATAACAATTAAAAAAAGCATCACAGAAAAATGTTATATTTCAATAATGTACCTGGGAAGTGAGCATTAATAAATATTGAAAAACCACAGTCTGCTCAAGTAGAGTTGGCTTTTTTATGCAAAATAAAAGTAATATGAGAGCAAATTCTATCATTTACTTATCACAATATGTCTATTAATAGAAAAGTAAGTAGTTTAAGTTAGATAATTAAAGATAAACAAATGAACTCAAATAATAAAAGTTTTCAATAAATGAGACTGTTTCCTTGAGTTATTTTTCTCAGCACAATTTTGAATAACTTAGATTAAAAACAACATAAAAAATTTGGAAGAAGTATACAAAGATAAGTTCCTCAAAAGAGAAGCTGAACTACCTAAGTAAATTTAATTTAAGGCTCTTTCTAAACAGAAATGAAATAAATTGTCTAAGTTTTATCTCATTCCTATAGTACAGGTAGTTTCCTTTTCTTTTCTTTTTTATTTTTTTGAAAATCAATTATTAATCAAACTAAATTAAGCATGCTTCTTTCAGAAAGTTTAAGAGGTTATTTTATTTACTTGGTCTCCAGCATGATGAAAGTCACAGAAAAGCATTTTATACATTACAGAAGCTATTTTACAGCTCGGAGACAGTACTTCTCTATAATGTGTGCTATCCTGGTGATCTTTAATTTATGAGAGAGGAAGGTTTTTTTTGTTTTGTTTTGTTTTTTAATGTGATTTGGGTGAAAATTTACAGAGCAACTTCACTTTCTAAACAACAGTTCACATACACTTTGTCTCATGACATTGACTAAAATTTACCCCAATGCAAGAGCTCCCCTCGCACTTCTTCCCCATAGTTCCCTCTTCCCTGTGTCCATCCCTCCATACACTCCTGCTCTCTGAGCTATCTTCCTGTGCATAAACAGCCCTTCTTTCTCCCATGATTGATCCTCCAAGGAGTGTATCTACGTCAGGTAAATGTTCAACTCATATGCCTGTCTTTTGTTTGGCTGGAAGCCACAGGTGTGAGTTCAACTCCAGACCTGATGGGCAGCTAGGGGCCATAGTCTCAGGAGTTCCACCAGGCTCCATCAGACCAAACTTGGTCCCCCCCTGTTTTTTCCCCAAATGATTTTGAGTTTTGTTCCACATTGTTCTCTCTCTCTATCCAGGATCTCCTACATAGATCCCCTTCCAAGTGGATGACAGTGGTAGCTGGTCACCATCTAGTTCTTCTGGTCTCATAGTAGAATAGGCTGTGGATCGCATGGTGTACCAGTTGCTATGACCCCTGATTTTTGACAGGTGCTATCAAGGGCCCTGATTGTGGATCCAAGTAAAATGAAATCCCTGACAACTTCAATTTTTTCTCCATTTGTTGTGATGTTGCTTATTGGTCCAGCTGTAAAGGGTTTTTGTTTTCTTATGTTGAGATATAATCCATACTGCAAACTAGAGTCTTTGATCTTCATCGGTACCTGCTCCAAGTCATCTTCACTTTCAGCAAACAAAGTTGTATCATCTGCATATTGCAGCTTGTTAATGAGTCTTTCTCCAATACTGATGCCATGTTCTTTGAATAACCCGGGTTCTCAGATTGTTTGCTCAGTATACAGATTTATTAAGCATAGTGAAAGGATACAACTCTGATGTACACCTTTCCTGATTTTAAACAATACCATATCTCCCTGTTCTTTTGGAAAAAGAGCCTCTTTCTCTATATACAGGTTCCTCATGAGCACAATTAAATGTTCTGGAATTCCCATTCTTCACAATGTTATCCATAACTTGTTATGATCCACACAGTTGAATGCCTTTGCATAGTCAATAAAACACAGGTAAACTTCTTTCTGTTATCCTTTGCTCTCAATAAAGATCTATCTGATATCAGCAATGCTATCCATTGTTCCATGTCCTCTTCTGAATCCAACTTGAATTTCTGGAAGCTCTCCATCAAAAGACTGCTGCAACCATTTTTTAATAATCTTCAGCAAGATTTTACTTGTGTGTGATATTCATGGTGTTGTTCAATAACTTCTACACACTATTGGATCACCTTTTTTTTTGGAATGGGCGCAAATATGGATTTCTTCCAATCATTGGCTAGGGAGCTATCTTCCAAATTTCTTGCCAAACTGAGTAGTACGTGCCTCCAGGGCTGCATCAATTTGTTGAAACATCTCAATGGATATTCCATCAATTCTTTGAACCTTATTTTTTACCAATTCCTTCAGTACAGAGTGGACTACTTCCTCCAACACCATTGATCATATGCTACCTCCTAAAATAGATGAATGTCAACCAATTTTTTGGGGTACAATGACTCTGTTTATTTCTTCCATTTTCTTTCGATTTTTCCTGCACCATTCAATATTTTGCCCATAGAATCCTTACATATTGCAACTTGAGTTTTGAATTATATCTTCAGCTCCTTTTGCTTGAGAATTGCTGAGTGTGTTCTTCCCTTTTGTTTTTTTTAATTCTAGGTCTTTGCACATTTGATCAGAGTACTTTATTTTGTCTTCTCAAGCCACCCTTTGAAATCTTCTGTTCAGCTCTTTTATTTCATCATTTCTTCCACTTCACTTTAGCTATTCTCCATTCAAAAGCAAGTTTCATGGTGTGTTCCGACAACCATTTTGATCTTGTCTTCCTTTCCTATCTTTTTAATGACTGTTTGCTTTCTTCATGTATGATATTTTTTATGTCATCCCACAAGTCATCTGGTCTTTGCCTATCAGTGTTCAGTGAGTGAAATCTATTCTTCAGATGGTCTCTAATTTCAGGTAGGATATAATCAAGTCCAAATATTGGTTCTAATGAACTTGTTTTAATTTTCTTAAGCTTCAACTTGAACTTGCATTTGAACACTTGCTGCTTTGTTCCACAGTCACTTGTCACACTGCCTTCTTCTGACTGATGATATTAAGCTTCTCCATTGCCTCTTTCCACAAATGTAGTCAATTTGATTCCTGTGTATTCCATCTGGTGAGATCCACATGTGTAGTCACTGTTTATGTTGTTGAAAAATGTATTTGCATTTAATAAGTTATTGGTTTTGCAAAATACTATCATGTGGTGTCCAGTGTCATTTCTTTCACCTAGGCCATGTTTTCCAACTCCTGATGTTTCCTTTTTGTTTCCACCTTTCACATTCCAGTCACCAGTAATTATCAGTACATCTTGATTACATGCCTGCTTTATTTCAGCCTGTAGAAGTTGCTAAAAAGCTTCAATTTCTTTGTCTTTGGCTTTAGTGGTTGGTACAGAAATTTGAATTATCAGTCCTATTAAAAAGTCTTCCTTGTAGGCATATGTATATTATCTTATCACTGACAACATTATACTTTAGCATAGATCTTGAAATGTTCTTTTTGTTGATGAATGCAATGTCATTTCTCTTTAATTTGTTATTCCTGGCATAGTACACCATATAATTGCCTGATTCAAAAGTGTTCATACTAGTCCATTTCAGCTCACTAATGCCTAGGATATCAATCAATGCATTCCATTTCATTTTTGACAACTTCCAATTTTCCCACATTTATACTTCATGCATTCCATATTCAGATTATTAATGAATTTTTGCAGCTGTTTCTTTTCATTTTGAGTCTTGCCACATCAGCAAATGAAGGTCCTGAAAACGTTACTCCATCTGCATTATTAAGGTCAACTCTATTTTGAGAAGGCAGCTAGTTGTAGTTTGAGTGCTTTCCAACCAGAAGGGCTCATCTTCTGGCACAATATCACACAATATTTCAGGGTTATTCATAAAGTTTTACAGTAATATATCAGACAGTCTTTCACTGCTATTCATAAAATTTTCAGTAGTCTCTCTTTTTTTTTTTTTTTTTTCCCTAACCTATCTAAGTCTGGAAGTTTCACAGAAATCTCTATACTATGGGTGACCCTGCTGGTATTTGAAATACTGATGGCATAGTCTCCAGCCTCACAGCAACATGCAAGCCACCACCATACTACAACCTGGCAGAGAAGATTTCATTTTAGTGGTATCATATTATGACTGACTTATTCACTTTATACATGTTGTAAAGTTCATCCATCTACATAGAACTGTGAATAGAGCTTCTCAAGGATGCTGGGTACCTTCATTTCCCAATTCACTTCATAATCCTTGGTAAAGAATATATGTGGTAGGCATACTTGAATGGTATGAATAAGAGTTGGCATATCAGGTTACACATAATAATCAATGCAGTTAACCTTTCCATCATCCTGAGTCCTTAAAATCCTCTCTAAGGCAACACTTCTCAAATTGAATGTGCAAATGGACCACCTAGGCTGTAAAAAGTTTGAATTCTGATATTGTAGATATGAGATAGAGTGTTCTAGTTGAGGCTGTTGCTACTTGTCTACATATTTCTCTTAAATATGTATGCTTTATCACAGTGACTCTCAAAGTGTGATCCTCAGGCAGAAGTATGAAACTCATCTGAGAACGTGTTAAAAAATCCATATATGGCTCTACTTCAGACTAGTGAATCAGTAATTCATATGGTGGAGCTTAGCAATCTGTTTTATGAAGGCTTTATGTAATTCTGATACTTGCTAAAATTTAAGAACCTCTATTTTATATACAGGAGCTCTGGTAGCATAGTGGCTAAGACACTTGCCTGCTAACCAGACGGCTGGCGGTTCAAACCCACCAGCTACTCCTCGGAAGGAAGGTTGGGCAATCCTACTTCCGTAGTGATACTGCCTCGGAAACCCAAGGAGGGGTCGCTATGAGTCGGGGCCGACTTGACGGCACATAACAACAACAACAATTTTATATATGCTTGAGAAGTTCAGATATTTCAATCTCATTAACTGTAAGTTCTCATTGAGACCTGGCTTCAATTAGCCAATCTAGCAGCTTATTAGCACCATATCTCAGTGTGTTAGCCATTACATTGAATGCTGAGTTCAGAGTGATTGCACACATGAAAAAATGAATTCATTCTGAACAAATTTTATATTTAATTTTCCTGTATCTCTGGTAGTGTAGTGCCTAAGGCACTTGACTGCTAATCAGAAGGCTGGAGGTTCAAACCCACTAGCCACTCCTCGGAAGGAAGATGGAGCAATCTACTTCCGTAGTGATACTAAAGGAGGGGTCACTATGAGCCGGGGCCGACTCAACGGCCCATAACAACAACATAGTTTATTTCAATTTGGATTAATGAATTGTCCTTGAGTCATTTGTCAAGTTGATTCTCATTTTCAGGGACCCTGTAGAACAGAGTAGAACTATCCCATTGGATTTCTAAGGCTATAAACTTTATGGAAGCAGGTGGCCACATCTTTCTCAAGTGGGGTTTCTGGTGGATTCAAACAGCAAATCTTTCTGTTAGCAACCAAAGTCTTAACCACTGTGCCACCAGAGCTCCCATTTTGGATTGTTGTTGTTGTTATTATGTGCCGTCGAGTCGGACCCGACTCATAGCGACCCCTGCTTGGGTTTCCAAGGCAGTATCACTATGGAAGTAGATTGCCCCATATTCCTTCTGAGAAGTGGCCGGTGGGTTTGAACCGCCAGCCTTCTGGTTAGCAGTCAAGTGCCTTAGGCACTACACTACCAGAGCGCCTCCATTTTGGATTAGACCTTGCATTTCTATTTGGGCTGACAGCTAACTTTTCTTAGCCTGGAAGCAATGAGGGATAATACAGGAAGATACTGAGAAAAATTCTCATCAGTTCCTGAGGACTTGGGCTGAGAACTAAAGGAGGAAAGTTTATCTTGACTGGGCATTGAAGTTTATGAATTTAGGTATTTAATTTTCCCAATCCCATCTTCCCATCTTATGACTCAGGGTATTTTTTTATTCTGTTCCATGTTATTTTAATTAATTTATTTATTTGTTTTCTTTTGGCTTAAAAGACCAGGAAGTGTTGAGACTTCAAGTGGTTTGGCATCTCTGGAATTGTTACATTTAGACCCTGGGTTAGAATTCGGTAACATATGCTCTACATCTAAAAAGATGCGGGACTCCTTCAAAGCTGCTACAGAGAACCTTTCATTTTCCATATGTATTATCATTTTATTCCATCGTTCTTAATTTCACTTTTTTTCTACATATATTTTCAAGGTTGTTCAAAGAAACCAGATGTAATCATAATTATTACTTGCACCATAGTGTCTAAATGTTTCAGCCACTTGACCTCCCAATATCTTACACTTGAATTTCATTCCAAGCTACTACAGGTGTTAATTTGAGTGATGATGATTTCACTGCTTGCCATGGATTAACCATATTCCATTTTCATCCTCCATCCCAATAAAATTAAATTATCTTTGACTCCTCAATTATATAAGCAATCTCATCCACGAACATCATTTTGACTTTCTGATTCTTGAAGACTCTTCAATTACTAATTACTATCGTAGTTGGTAAGGAGCCCTAGTGGCACAGTGGTTAAGTGTTTGGCTGCTAACCAAAAGGTCAGCTGTTTGAACCCACCAAGCCCACAGCAGGAGAAAGATCTGATAGTCTGCTTCCATAAAGATTACAGCTACAGAAACCTTAAGGGGTAATACTATTCTGTTATATGGGGCAGCTATGAGTCCGAACTGATTCAATGGCAAGTGGCTTTGTTTTAGATATTAGCTGTTGTACCAGAGAGAAGATAATAGTTCCCACAAATTAGGCTAATTCGATGAGGGTTTTAATAAAGGAGTAATTGTACAAAGGTTTGGACAAGGAGTAGGAAATTTCTAAGGGATAATGTCATGCATTTAGAAAAAAAAAAAAAAAAAATTAGAAGTTACCATATCCAGTAAGGAACATTCACATAACAAAAGGCACAGTTAGAAAGGCAGGAAGGAAGCCCAGCAATGCATATCCAACTCTCTTCCCTCCATCTTCTCTGACTCATTGTTGGAAGCCAATGGAAAGCCAAAGGCCTAAGGAGCTTTCCAGTGTTATCCAAACATCAGTAGACAAATGGAGATTCCATATGAAGGGCAATATACTGTCTCTGAACACTGATATACTTCATAACAGGTAGTTGTGAAGGGCAAACAGACTGTATCCGCACAATGATATACTTCATAATATATGGATATATTCATAATATATCACTAATATACTTTCTTTATAAGCCTTGTTGAAATAATCTAACAGCCATGAATTATGAAACATAAGTCTAAGTAGAAATGAATAGAAATTTGTGAAATAAAATTTGAGTGATTGGTTTAGGACAGCAAGGGCCATATAGAGTATGTACGATAATCTTCAGAAACTCTGGTAGCACAGTGCCTAAAGCACTTGACTGCTAACCAGAAGGCTGGTGGTTCAAACTCACCAGCCACTCCTCGGAACGAAGGTTGGGCAATCTACTTCTGTAGTGATACCACCTTGGAAACCCAAGGAGGGGTTGCTATGAGTTGGGGCCAACTCCACAGCACACAACATAACACACATGATAAACTTCAGGCATTTGATATAATTTCAGTTCCTCTGGAAACTGGTGGTAACTCCTAAAGATGAGCATATCTATATAAAATCATTTCTTAGTTATCTAATTTTCATTCTATTATAGATACTTTGTTTTCATCTATCGTTATTTCCACTATCAGAATTGCAAACCCATTTATAAACCTAGCTTAAGAAAACAAATGTATTAGTTTCTATAGGGAGCAAGATTCTATTATGAGCAATCAAAAGTTATATCTATGAGTTTTGATTTTATTGACAGCACTTGTAACATTATAAATTCCTACCTTACCCTATAACATTCTATAAATATAAAATATCTCATTGTTGTGTGTGTGTGTGTGTGTGTGTGTGTTTGTATGGATATAAATATTCCACCTGACTGCATTGCCATCTTGTTTTTTTTTTTTTAAAGGCAAAAAATTTATAGACTAATGTAAAAACCATCCCCTCATTCCCCTGTGAGTGTTACTGAGTATTACTTCCTCCTCCATTTCCTTTACTCAGATTCTTTTAAACATATCTAGTCAGGTTTACATTCCAAAGTCCCACCAAAATAAGCAATGACCTCCATGTTGTTAAATTCAGTAGCGAGTTCTCATTTGATTTATCACTTTGCTCGATCTATCAGCAATGTTTCACATAGTTAATTACTCTGGCATCCATATATTTTTCTTCACTTATCTTTCAGGACATCATATTCTTTTGCATTTCCTTTATGTGTTTGCTGTTTGACTGTCTTGGTCTCCTTTGCTTGTTTATCCTCGACTCCATGATTTTTCTTCTTCTTCTTTTTTAATCTTCCTTTCCAGAGTTTCTGGGTGTTGTAAACAGTTAATGAATTTGGTCTCAACTAAAAGGTTGGAAATTTAACTCCACTCAGAATACCTTAGAAGCAAGGCCCAGTGATCTGCTTGCCCCCAAAATCAGCCATTTAATACCCCATGAGCACAGTTCTGCTTTGACATACATGGGTTGCTATCAGTTGGAATTGTTTTGACAGCTTTTGCTTTCCAATTGTCTCATTCATTTCTCTTTCTACTCTGTGACTCCCAAACTTAAATCTCCAGAACAAAACACATACTGCCACCGCCCCCTTCCTAGCTCCACTTACACAACTAATAAGCAAAGAAAATTGAGATGGAATCAAAATGAACTATGGCTGTTTTCACATATTTTTAACCTGTGCAGTTTTTCTCACCTTCGTTAAGAAAACTTCATCTTTTTGATAGTTTAGGAAAAATTGTCTTGAGTCATTATTGACTTACCATTGCTCATAAAAATCCTATTATATATAGAATGTTTTAAGTGTATTAAGAATTTTAATTTTAAAAAACTATCTTTACAATTGTATACTGCTAATAATAGGATCCTGATAATAAGCAGGATCCTTGGTAGTACAGTGGTTAAAGTGCTCAGCTGCTAACTAACAGTTGCTCTGCAAGAAAAATATGTGGCAATCTGCTTCCATAAAGATTTATAGCCTATTTAACCCTATGGGGAAGTTCTACTCTGTCTGATAGGATTGCTATCAGTCATTAGGGGATTAGTTTGGGTTACCATTAGCATCTTGGTCCACTAACATCATCTCCTGCTTAGATTATTGGAAAAAACTCATAAATTATCTCCTGGTTTTTGACATTTATTTCAGCAAGTGAGGTTGTGTCATCTGCATATCACAGGTTGTTAATGAGTTTTCCTCCAATCCTGATGCCATGCTCTTCTTAATGTAATCCAGCTTCTCACATTATTTGCTCAGCATACAGATTGAATAAGTGTAGTAAAAGTATGCAGCCTCTATGCATATCTTTCCTGATTTTAAAACACATATCATTCCCTTGCTCTGTTTGAATGACTGCCTCTTGGTCTATGTACAGGTTCCTCGTGAACACAATTAAGTATTCTGGAATTCCCGTTCTTCACAATGTTATTCATAACTTGTTATGATTCACACAGTTGAATGCCTTTGTATACTCAATAAATTAGAAGTAAACATCTTTCTGATATTTTGCTTTCAGCCAAGATCTAGCTGATATCAGGAATAATATCTTTTGTTACACATCCTTTTGTGAATCTGCAAATGAAGTTCCCAAAAACTTTACTCCATCCATGTCATTAATGTCACCTCCACTTTGAAGAGGAAGCTCTTCCTCAGTAGCATGTTGAGTGCTTTCCTACCTGAGGGGCTCATCTTCTGACACTATATCAGATCATGTTTCCCTGCTATTTGTAATGTTTGCACTGGCTTCAGTGGACCCCCTCTTCCTTCTTCTTAATCTGTCTTAGTCTGTAAGCTCTGCTGAAACCTGTCCACTATGGGTAACTCTGCTGGTATTTGAAATACCTGTGGCATAGTTTCCAGCATCACAGTAACATGCAACCCACCACAATATGACAAGCTGACAGACTAGAGGATAATTTGACTTACAGTAATAAGAAAATAAAAATGAATGTGATTCATGTGATTTCTGAGTACAACTCTGCCTCAACACCTGATTAAGGGACCCTACACAGGTTAAAGGGAACTCTGGTAGCATAGTGCCTAAGGCACTTGACTATTAACCAGAAGGCTGGTGGTTCAAACCCACCAGCCACTCCTCAGAAGGAAAATAGGGCAATCTACTTTCGTAGTGATGCTGCCTCAGAAACCCAAGGAGGGGTTGCTAGGAGTTGGGTCCGACTTGACGGCACATAACAACAAGAACAACACACAGGTTAAAAAGTAAGACAAATTCATTACACACACACACACACACACACACAGGATTCTATAAGTTCTTTTATCTTCTCTCCACTTGTCTTATTGTGTGCTGCTGCCACAGCCTGTTTCAGAGTTATATTGTATCTAAGTTCCATACCTTGGATCAGGTAACAAATGTGGAGATATTTATTTTATATCATACAACAATGTTGTACATTGACTACCTTTACTTGGGAATTATCTTGGATCCATGATTCCAGTGTGATTACAGTAGGGTTTCCTGAGAGAGTGCATGTAGTGAGGCTGATTTCACAGATTTTAAAGACAGAGGCTGAAACAGGGTTGCAGAATCCTTGAATCAAAATCAAATGGAAATGAGCCAAACACTTAAATTATTAATTAAAATGATCTGAGAATTTAAAAATATTAAAAATTCAATCACATATTGATGATAAAAAGTTATGATGCACTTTCCTTAGTACTTTGGCCAGATTAGAAGCTTTTTCGTTCTTGCAACAATGCAAAAATTTTGATAGGCTTTTCATTATGTTTTATATGGACGCAAGAACAAGGGAAATGTCTTAGTGTTCTTTGAATTGTGATTTTTCATATTCAGAAAGTCAATTTTGGAAATATCTGGGAATAAAGAGCTGGAGAAGAGTAACATTTTTGTAAGGCAATTAAGTTCACACAGAAAAAAAAAAATCTTGATTTTCACCCCGCTGATATTTTCTCCTTTGCGCAGTAAGATAAAATTTCATCCTAGGCAAAACATTGAAAGCGACAGTGGGATTATCAACATTCCATGACTATTCACTGTTATTTTGATGAAGTGATAACTCTATTCACATCTTTTCCTGTCCTTCTCAGTCACATTGCCATCCATGCTAACAATTCACATCTCATAATTATTCTCTCTCTTTCTTTCTCCATAAATATATGTTTGTCTGTTTGTGTGTGGCAATATGTGCATGTGTCTATTTGTTGGCTGTGACACATATGACCTGATGATGTGTTATATTTAAAGCATTTGATATTCAAATATTGGGTTGTTGTTTGTTATGTGCCGTGGAGTCAGACCCTACTCGTAGCGACCTCTCCTTGGGTTTCCCAGGCAGTATCACTACGGAAGTAGATTGCCCAACCTTCCTTCCGAGGAGTGGCTGGTGGGTTTGAACCACCAGCCTTCTGGTTAGCAGTCAAGTGCCTTAGCCACTATGCTACCAGAGCTCCCAAATATTGGGTTAAGGTTGGTTAATATGGAGGAATTTAATACTGTTAACATTATAGTTTTACATTATTGGAAAGTTTCTTAGCTTGAAGGTAAGGGATAAGATGTGTGAGAATAGAATGGAATATAAAAAAGCCCACAGGCTCCAGAATTCTACTGATGAGCTCTGAGATTGCAATGGAAGCAACAGCACCCATCAGTGTCTCAAATATTAAGAAAATAAAGAGAAGACTGCAGGTATGAAAAATGTGCAGAATTTAAGACTAATAAATTATCATTGAAAATCCACAAAGCAATGACAGAGAAACCCTTACCATGTACAATTAATTCCCAATCCCTGTTATATGGTCTTCTAGTCTGCTGTTATATTGGAATTATTTTTAAGCAAGATATGCTTAGACTAAGGGTAAGGAATATAAATCATGTATAATGTGAACAATCTTGAGTAGCATCCTTTACTTAATACTTGGAACACCTTGTGTTTCTCCTATAAATTAAGCTAATGAAGAAATGACAATATATCCTGCCTGGTATGTATTTCTCTCATTCATCTTGATTTTTTTCTCCTATCAAATTGCTTATATTAATGAAAGCTCAAACAAGATTAGTTGAACATGCTTCGAAATGGCCCTTAGCTTAATGTAGATTACTGAAAGTAGTATATAATCATTATTTCACAAATATTTCAAAATGCTTCCTTAGGAACATATAAATAAAATATACGTACATTAAAATGGGATCCTAGTGTAAGGATACAGAATTATCACATTCAACAACCCAGCCCCAGAAACAAAAGGAGTTATAATTTCAAACACAATGAGAACCTTGTCTCTCCAAATCTCCTCTCTAGTAACTGATTCACTACTTCATGATGCTGAGTGTACTAGCTCTTGTATCTTTTACTTTAGAATGAATTTCTTTAAAAGGTGGAAATCTGAGTTTATAAGTAAACTGCAGCCACATGAAAAGAAAGTAATCCTTGTCTGTGAGACATTAGTTTACAATTCTAGGACAGAGCTGTCCAATTACTAAACTGTGCCAGAGGTCTAGATATGTCTACGGCTACTGTATTATTCACTGTAAAATAGTTGCTCCTGGCCAACTACAGAGACATGAGACAGAAAGAAATATTACTCATTGCTAAATTTATCTCATTTTTCAATTCTGCATTCCAAAATATCTTCTGGGATATGTAAATGTGTTTCTAATAATACATGTGAGTATGTATACATGTTTACTTTTCTCAACCTTAGAGATGTAAATTTTTTGTCTTCATATTCAGCTCCTTCTTTGTTAAACACATATAATACACATCCATAACACACCTTATGATATAAATTCTCAAGAACTTCACTTTATTCTTAGCATAAAAGTGAGATTGATGGTTTACAGAGAGATGATGAGTTTTATTACTGTTTCTTGATGTAAATACAGTGTACCTTCAGAGTCTATCTCTAACAGTGACCACTGGACAGATAAAAGTACTGATTTTCAGAGCAAGTGAAGTACTAAGATAATTTGGATACATAATAACTTCTGAGGTGGTCTTTTCCTTGGTTTATACTTACTACAATTTTACATTTTGGACAGATCTGAAAAAGACCAGGCAGTGTTTTATTCTGTTGTACACAGGGTCTCAAAGAGTCAAAACAAATTAGACAGGAAAAATAATTTATATATCTACTGTCACAGAACAATAGCATCAAAACAAAAGGAAAATTTGCATATGCCTGATATCCACGTACTTACATCATCCTTGTGCTTCTGCATGAGAGCTTTGGTGGCACAGTGCCTAAGGCATTTGATTGTTAACTAGAAGACTGGCAGTTCAAACCCACCAGCCACTCCTCGGAAAGAAGGTTGGGCAACCTACTTCTGTAGTGATACTGCCTCAGAAACCCAAGGAGGGATTGCTATGAGTCAGGTCTGACTTGATGGCAGTGAATTTGGTTTTTGTTTTTTGTGCTTCTGCATAATTTTTGAGTGTATAAAGTATTATACACTAGAATAAATAGGAACTAAAGTAAAAGGGAAAAATAGAGATGAGGCTAATATAAAGTAGGACTTGCAGCTAAAATGCATGTAAGGTAACTTATTTTTCCACTAGTGAACACGAAAACCAAACCCATTGCAATCGAGTCGAGTCCAACTCACAGGGACTCCCGTCAGGTTTCCAAGGTTCTAAATCCTTATGGAAATAGATTGCCTTATGTTCCTCTCATGGAGCAGCTGGAGGGTCCAAATCTCTTACCTTTTGGTTAGCAGCCTAACAGTGCCACCAGAGTTTCTTATCAATAAACATACATGTTTCTAAATTTAAACTTTCTCCAGCCAGGAAAAAAGGGATATCCTTTCATTAACAAAATTAAAATTGTCTGTACATTTCAAACAAATTCCATTATTCATAAAAGGTACAATAATTCCAGATAGAATACACAGAAATCAAAATGACAACATCTGTGGAAGGAGCTTGATGTAGAAGCTTGATATCAGTCTGAACAATGAAGAGTCACTGTGATAGTTGGAGTTGTGTGTCAACTTGGCTGGACTACAATTCCATGTGGTTTAAGCAGTTGTGATTTGGGTTATTCCCATGATGGGATTAGATGCATATGTTTTGAACACCCAATCCATTGAAAGGGAGTTTCTCTGGGAGTGTGGCCTGCTTCCAATATTATTTATGGACATCCTGGGAAAAAGAGACACCCTTCTGTGAATCAGGATGCTGTTGTGCTGCTTACAACTGTCCGTGAGTGAACATTCAGCCTGGTGAGCTTGAATTAGACATTTGTTGGAGTCAGCAGCCAGTGTACTGCCAGCTAACCTTGAGCTCGTCAGCCCCTGCGACTGTGTGAGTCAGGAAACACCTCCAGCTTGACGTTTGATCCAAGAACTTGGGACTTAACAGCTTCTATAAGTGTGTGAACCATTTTCCTAAGATAAATTTCTCTCTCTCTCTCTCTCTCTCTCTCTAAGCTTTGCTGGTTTTGCTTCTCTAGAGAACCCAGCCTTACATAGGCACTGAAGGGGTCAACCATGTAACAGACCGTCAATTGCTTATATGGAAGTTTAAGTTGAAGCTGAAGACAATTAAAACAAGTCCAAAAGAGCCAAAATATGACCTTGAGAATAACCAACCTGAATTTAGAGATCTTCTAAAGAATAGATTTGATGCATTGAAGACCAGTGATGAAAGATCAGATAAGTGGTGGGATGACATCATACATAAAAAAAGCAAAATGTTATTAAAAGGACAAAAATACAAGAAAACATCAAAATGGATGTTAGAAAAGACTCTTAAACTTGCTCTTCAATGTAGAATAGCTAAAGCACATGGAAGAAATGATGAAGTAGAAGGGATGAATGGATTGCAAAGGGTGGCTCAAGAAGACAAACTAAAGTATTATAATGAAATATGCCAAGACATGGAGTTGGGAAATCAAAAGGGAAGAACACATTCAGCATTTCTCAACCTGAAAGAACTGAAATAAATAAATAAGCCTCTAGTTGCTACACTAAAGGATTCTATGGCAAAATATTGAATTATGCAGGAAACATCAAAAGAAGATGGAATACACAGAAACACTGTACAGAGAAAGAATTGGTCAATGTTCAACTATTTCAGGAGGTGGTATATGATCAAAAACCAATGGTATTGAAGGAAGAAGTTGAAGCTGCACTGAAGGATTTGGTGGAAAACAAGGCTCTGGAAACTGACATAATAACCATTGTAATGTTTCAACAAACAGATGCTGCACTAGAGACACTGATTCATTTATGTCAAAGAAATTTGGAAGACAACTACCTGGCCCACTGACTGGAAGAGATCCATATTTATGCACATTCCAAAGAAACCTAACCAAATAGAATGTGAAAATCACTGAACAATATTATTAATATCACAAGAAAGTAAAATTTTGCTGAATATAATTCAAAAATTGTTCCAGCAGAATATTGACAGGGAACTGCCAGAAATTCAAGCCAAATTCAGAAGGAGGCATGGAATGAGGGATATCACTGCTGATAACAGATGGATGTTAACTGAAAGAAAAGAATACCAGGAAGACTGATTGACACAGTGGCTGCAAAGATGGGCTCAAGTACAGCAGTGAATGTGAGGATGGTGCAGGATGGTCAGTGTTTACTTCTGCTGTACATATGGTTGCTATGAGTTAAAAAGAACTCAGGGGCACCTAACAACAATGACATATGTCACAAGGTTGATTCTTATAAGGGCCACATAAATAAAAGGAAAACAGAATGTTTTTAAATTTTGGGGAAATATCCTTCTTGCTTCTATATATGTGCATGTGTATTTATACAGAAATGTATACAAACATATATATATTACATAATATATGTAATATATGTAGTTACATAAAACATGCTTATAAAGTTTTTTAATAAATACATGAATATGTGTTTCCAATGATTTATCCAATCCCATAAGCACATAAAATGCCTTAAAAAGGATAAGTGCTCAATACATAATTACAGACAAATTATCTTAAAATGTGGTAGAAAAAAGCCATTTAAAAAGGGTTCTTACTGAACCAACACCTATTAAGAATTTTCCTGCTGAGAGAACAACAGTATTAACACTGGGGTCATATTTGATTCTCTTTTCAACACTATTCTTTTTTGATGCACTTTAATTATAATTCTTAAAATCATCTTCCCTTTTATAAGCTGACATGAAATATGGAAATAAAAAAAAAGACGTTTTTAAATTCTGGAAGTTAATGCAGTAATATAAAGCAGGAAAAATTTGGATATTCCTTGCCATCTTTTTCGTGTCTAACACAGAGATGGTGTAATGGAATATAAGTATCAAGTAATACTTAGACTTATATAATGATGGTATATGGAAATTCCAAATGAGATCTTAAATAAAAGAAGATTTGCGATTCCAAAGTGCTATTCCAGCATGTTCTTATCATTATTTGAAATTCCCATAGTGTAAAATGTCTAGACAAATAAAGGTTGATGTAGAGAATATATGCAGTTTCCTTTTGCTTCATTATTTCCTTATGTATTTTAAAATAATTTTTATTTTTCAATATTATGTGTATCTTTGCATTTCTCAATAATTTCTTCTGAATCATAATGAAAAAAAGAAACTAAATGAGTCTTTATTCAAAACTTCCTTTGGAATTTGGATTCCATTTTGGAACCTATTTCTCTAAAAATAGCAAAATGATCACAAATATCAAATAAAATGCAAATATGTTTCTACAAAAGTATATAGGAACTTATAAAAGATTTAAAAGTCATCACAGTCAATTTTATGTTGTTAGCATTTCTCTAGATGCTCTGGATATGCTGATATTCTTTAAATTAAGAGTCCCTGAATACTGTCTCTAAAATCCTTCTGCAGGGAAAAAGGTTTTATTCCTTATTGGTAGGATTTTCTTTCAAAATTAAGATAATCTATTTGAGTCAATGATCAAATTTCTCTAAGTGTTTAAAAGACAGAGATAGTCTCCATAGTGTCCTGCTTAATGATTCTTGCCCCTTGTATTTAAAATACTCACCCAAATCTGATTTTATCAAATCAGTTTGATTTTATATCACAGTTGGTAATAAACATGAGATTTTTTTATTAGTGAAAAGTATGTTATTAATTGCCAGCTAGAAATCATTTTAGTCTTCACTTAAGCTGAAGTTACATGGTCATGTTTTTAAAGCAATTATTTGAATGTTGGACTTGTTCCCATGTAACACTAATTCTTAGTTGCATTTACTCTAGTTTGACCCCTATTTAATCTGACTTAACATATGGAGAATAACTAAGCTTAATTTTTTATTACATTCTGAAAAAAAGGAAAATAATGTTTATAATACACATATATCTTTTTAATTTTTGAATGAGACTTCAAGAAAGAAACATTATTAAAGAAAATAAGCCTTTAAATAATTTAATCTTCATGAATTTACAATGTATAATTCAAAATTTTTGTAACATATGAAAACAGGGTTCAATAATTCTAAATCTCAATGTAGATACACAGAGGATCAAGAACTAGTGTTACATTATGAACTAAACATAAGCATAAAAACCCAAAACCAAATTCACTGCCATTGAGTTGATCCCAATTTACAGTGACCCCTCCTTGGGTTTCCAAGGAGGTATCTCTACAGAAGTAGATAACCCAATCTTCCTTCACAGGAGTGGCTAGTGGGTTTGAATCACCAGTCTGCTAGTTAGCAGTCAAATGCTTTAGCCACTACTCCACCAGAACTCCCAAACATAAGCATAGGGCAGAATTATTATATATACTACCAAACTAAATGGGCAACCTTTAGTTTTATGCTTACAAAGCTTAGAATAAAAAATTGTTTCAATGGAAGGAAACTTTATTTGTTGGTTACCAGGGTTGGGGGAGGGGGGGGACACTGCCAAAAAAAAAAAAATGCATTAACCCATGTCAAAAAAATAAAATCGTTTCAATGGATTATATTATGTTCAATAAATATGGGGCTCAAACTTTCCTCTAGCATTTTAAAGCCTCAATGCCAATAATTTATTTTCAGCTGAGAAATATATTTCCATGTGCATATTTTTTCCCTTTTTGATTTTTTCAGAAATTCTCTTTTAGAAAGAAAGTGTTTTCTTTAAAATAAAATTATATATACATACTTACATTTATCTTCCCAAACACATATGTAAATAATAATAATAATAATAAAAACATTAAAAAGACACTACTTAAGGCTCAATTTCAGTAGATTCCTAAGACAAAAGATGTCATTGATTCTCACAGTAGGGAGTGGCAGATTACTTTTGAAGGAATTGGAAAAGTGGCTGAATATCAGTGTGTGGTATTAATCTCCTCACTTACCTAACAGTTAAGCTTGCAAGCGTAAGGATTTGAGAGATGAGGGATGGTAATGTGCAGCGGGGCCATTTACCATGAGAGAGGGATGAGTCTACTTTCTCTTCTCTATAACCTTAATAAGAGGGCTTCAAGGAGGTCTTTCTGAGAATATATAAATTTATAGATACTTAGACTTGTTTCTGATACACATGTGATAATATAAAAGGGTGACGACCAGATTAAGCACCTTATAGAGGAATTAAGGGCTGCAGTTACTCAGGAAGTAACTGTTTCTAGAGATGAGTAAGTGTTTTCTGGCTCCAGATATGGGCCATGAAATGAATAAGCAAGAAGGATTCTGCACAAGAGAGCCACCAGGAGGGCATTAGGAGGAGTTAAGGAGATAGCAGCAGTAAGATTCCGGGCTGTATAACAATATACAACAACAGGGAACTGCCTGAAATGCAAGCCGGATTCAGAAGAGGATGTGTTACTAGGGATATCGTTGCTGATATCTGATGGATCTTGGCTGAAAGCAGAGAACACCAAAAAAATAAATGAATAAAAAATGCTTATCTATGTTTCATTGACTATGCAAAGGTATTTGACTCTGCTGATCATAACAAATTATGGATAACTTTGTGAAATATGGGAATTCCAGAACATTTAATTGTGCTCATGCAGAACCTGTACATAGACCAAGAAACTGTTCTCAAACATAACTAGGAGATCTTGCATGATTTAAAATCAGGAAAGGTGTACATCAAGGTTGTAACCTTTCACTGTACTTATTTATGCTATATGTTTAGCAAATAATACAAGAAGCTGGACTATATGAAGAAAAATGTGGCATCAGGATTAGAAGATGACTAATCAACAACCTGTGATATGCAGATGACACAATGTTGCTTACTGAAAGCGAAGAGGACTTGCATCATTTACAGATGAAGATCAAAGACTACATCCTTCATTATGATTGCACTTCAGCTTAAAGGAAACAAAACTCCTCACAACTAGACCAATGGAAAACATCATGATAAATGGAGACAATATTGAAGCTGTAAAGAATTTCATTTTACCTGGATCCATAATCAATACCCATGGAAGCAGTCATCAAAAAATTAAATGATGTATCCCATTGGGCAAATCTGCTGCAAATGACTTCTTTAAAGTGTTAAAAATCAAAGATGTCACTTTGAAGACTAAGGTGCACCTGATCCAAGCCATGGTACTTTGATTCATGTCATATGCATGCAAAAACGTGATGGTGCATGAGGAAGACTGAAGAATTGCTGCCTTTAAATTATAGTTTTGAAGATTATTATATATCTCCTGGATACACAGGAGAACTAACATATGTGTGCTGGAAGAAGTGCAGACAGACTGCTCCTTAGAAGCAAGGATGACGAGACTTTGTCTTACATACTTTCAACATGTTATCAGGAGGTATCAGTCCCTGGAGAAGGACAGCATGCTTAGTAGAGGTCAGTGAAAAATAGGAAAACACTCAATGAGATGGATTGACGCGGTGACTGTGTCACAATGGGCTTAAATCTAGTAATGATTGTGAGGATGGTGCAGGACTGGGCATTGTTTCATTCTGTGGTACACAGGGTCACTGTGAGTGGAAACCAACTCACCAGCAACTAACAACTGTAAATAAAACTATGCCACTAGATGGATAGTGCACCATCTAGATCAAGAAAGTGCCATGATCTTAGGAGTTGCTAATACTAGCTAAGGATAGGAGGACAGTAAGATGTTTCCTTACTCTTTACCTTTCCTGCTTCCTAAGGGTCCAATTGGAGGGGTAAAAAACAAACAAAAAAACAAACAAACAAACAAAAAAAAAACAACCTAGTAATTAGCAAGTTAGAGGAACAGACAGAGGAGAATAAGAATGAAGCCCTCCAGTTCTAGAATCCAAGGCTATTGTTGTTGTTAGGTGCCATTGAGCTGGCTCTGACTCATAGCAACCCTATGTACAATAGAACGAAACACTGCCCAGTCCTGCACTAGTTCAAAATACCCACTATACCTGAGTGCATTGTTGCAGCCACTGGGCCAATCCCTCTCATTGAGGGCCTTTCTCTTTTTAATTGACCCTCCCCTTTACCAAGCATGATATCCTTCTCCAAGGAATGGTCCCTTCTGACAACATGACCAAAGTAGGTGAGATGAAGTCTGGCCATTCTCACTTCCAAGGAGCATTCCAGCTGCACTTCATCCAGGACACATTTGATTGTTCTGCTAGTCCATGATACTTTCAGTATTCTTCACTAACACCACAACTCAAAAGCATCAACTCTTCTTCAGTCTTCCTTATTCAATGTCCAGCTTTAACATGCATATGAAATGAGTGAAAATACCATGGCTTGGGTTAGGAGCTCTGGTAGCATAGGGCCTAATGCACTTGACTGCTAACCAGAAGGCTGGTGGTTCACACCCACCAGCCGCTCCTCGAAAGGAAGGTTGGGCAATCCTACTTCCATAGTGATACTGCCTTGGAAACCCAAGGAGGGGTCGCTATGAGTCGGGGCCAACTCGACGGCATATAACAACAACAACAACAACAATGGGTTAAGTGAATCTTAGTCTTCAAAGAGACATCTTTGCTCTTCATCACTTGAAAGAGGTCTTTTGCAGTAGATTTTTCCAGTGCAATACTGTTTCCATCAGTGTTGATTTTGGAAACAAGTAACATGAAATCTTTGGCAGCTTCAATCTTTTCTCCATTTATTGTGATACTGGTTATTGGCCCAGTTGTGAGAATTTTTGTTTTTCTTATGTTGAACTGTAAACCATACTGCAAACTATAGTCATTAATCTTCCTCAGTGTTTCAAGACAAGGTTTCGTCATATGCATATCATAGGTCGTTATGAGTCTTCCTCCAATCCTGATGCCGCATTCTTCTTCATATAGTCCAGCTTCTCAGATTATTTGCTCAGCATACAGACTGAATAAGTATGGTGAAAGGATACAACTCCGATGCACACCCTTCCTGATTTTTAACTATGCACTATCCCCTTGTTCTGTTTGAATGACAGCACCGTGCTCTATGTACAGGTTCCTCATGAGCACAATTAAGTGTTCCAGAATTGTAATTTTTCTCAATCTTATCCATAATTTGTTATGATCCATACAGTGGAATGCTTTTGCATAGTCAATAAAACACAAGTAAATCTCTTTCTGCTATTCTTTCTTTCAGCCAAGTTCCATGTGACATCAGTAATGATATCCCTTGTTCCATGTTCTCTTCTGAATCCAGCTTGCATTTCTGGAAGTTCACAGTTAATATATGGTTACAACCAATTTTGAATTATCCTCAGCATGATTTTACTTGTATGTGATATTAAAGATTTTGTTTTATAACCTTTCTTTGGAATAGATACAAATATGCACCTACTCCAGTCAGTTGGTCAGGTCTTCTAAATTTCTTGGCATAAACAAGTAAGTGCCTCCAGTGCAGCATCCACTTGTTGAAACATGTCAATGTGCATTCCGCCAATTCCTGAAGCATTGTTTTTCACCAATTCCTTCAGTGCAGATTCAGCTTCTTCTTTCCATACCATTGGTTCTTGATAATATACCACCTCCTGACATAAATGAACATCCACCAATGCTTTTTGGTACAGTGATTATGTGTTCCTTCCATCTTCTTTTTCTTCTTCATTTTTTTTTTTTAATTTTTATTGTGATTGGGGTGAAAGTTTACAGAACAAATTAATTTTCCATATGGCAGTTCATATACATTTTGTCTCAAGACATTCGCTACAATTCCCCACAATGTAATACCTCTCTTCCCACTTCCTTCCTACAGTTACCTCTTCCTTGCGTCCTTCCCTCCCATGCACTCCCACCCCCGAGCTGTCTACCTGTGCAAACACTGCCCTTCTGTTATCTCATCATTGATTGCTCTAAGACGTGTATCTACCTGATGTAAATGTTCAGCCTATATGCCTGTCTATTATTTGGCTAGAAGCCATAGGAGTGAGTTTAGTTTGAGACCTGAAGGGTAACTAGGGCCTGTAGTCTCAGGGGTCTCACCAGACTCTATCAGACCAGAAAATTTGGTCTTATTTTATTTTTTTTTTTTTTCATGATTTTGAGTTTTGTTCCACATTGTTTTCCCAGTCTATTCAGGATCTCCTGAATTTATTCTCCTCCAAGTGGTTGAAAGTAGATGGGTACCATCTAATTTTTCTGGTCTTATGGGCTAAGGATTGCATGGTATAACAGTCCCTTGGACTAATTGTTTCCATGTGTCTTCAGTTTTCTTCATGATTCTTTGCTCTGGACAAGGTGAGACCCAGTGTTGTATCTAAATGGCCCCCTGCAAGCTTTGAAGATCCCAGTCGCTGCTCGTGAAAATGTTGTTGTTATGTGCCATTAAGTCGGACCCGACTCATAGCGACCCCTCCTTGGGTTTCTGAGGTGGTATCACTATGGAAGTAGATTGCACAACCTTCCTTCCAAGAAGTGCCTGGTGGGTTTGAACCAGCCTTCTGGTTAGTAGTCAAGTGCCTTAGGCATTATGCTACCAGAGCTCCCGCTCACAAAAATAGGATGTAGAATAATGTTTCTGTGTAGTATGTTATGCCAGTTGAGCTTTATTGATGCCCCTCAGACCATGGTCCAGAGCCCATAAGTCCAACTACTCACTCCCTCCAGGTATCTGGTTGTGGCCAAGAAACCACAACCTGATCCCTTGTGAGCTGGATCCATCCATCTTCTTCTTTTGTTGTTTCCTGCATTAGTCAATATTTTGGCCATAGAATCTTTCAGTATTGTAACTCAAGGCTTGGATTTTTTCTTCAGTTCTTTTAGCTTAAGAAATGCGGAATGTGTTCTTCCCTTTTGGTTTTCTAACTCCAGGTCTTTGCACATTTCATTATAATAATTGACTTTGTCTTGCAAGCTGCTCTTTGAAATCTTTTCCGCTCTTTTATCTTGCCATTTCTTCCATTTGCTTTAGCTACTTTCCTTTCAAGAGCAATTTTCAGAGTCTCTTCTGACATCCATTTCAGTCTTTTCTTCCTATCCTTTCATTTTAATGACATGTTGCTTCCTTTGTATATGATGTTCTTGATGTCATACCACAATTCATCTGATTTTTGGTCATTGGTGTTCAACATGTCAAATCTATTCTTCAGATAGTCTCTAAATTAAGATGGGATATAATCAAGGTCATATTTTGGCTCTCATGAACTTGTTTTAATTGGCTTCAGCTTCAACTTGAACTTACATATGAGCAATTGATAGTCTGTTCCACAGTCAGCTCCTGGTCTTGTTGTGGCTGGAGATTCTGAGCTTCTCCATTGCCTCTTTCCACAGATGTAGTAGATGTGATTCTTAGGTATCCCTTCTTGTGAGGTGTATAGCTGCCATTTATGTTGTTGAAAAAAGTTATTTGCAATGAATAATTTGTTGGTCTTGCAAAATTCTATCATTAGATTTCTGGTGTCATTTCTATCACCAAGGCGCTATTTTCCAACTACTGGTGATGCTTCTTTGTTTCCAAATTTTGCATTGCAATCACCAGTAATAATCAATACCCCTTGAGTGCATGTTTGGTCAATTTCAGACTGCTGAAGTCGGTAAAAATCTTCAATTTTTTCATCTTTGGCTTTCATTGTTGGCACATATATTTGCATAATACTAGTATCAACTAGTCTTCCTTATAGATGTATGGATATTATCCTATCACTGAAAGCACTATACTTCAGGATAGATCTTGAAACATTCTTTGTGATGATGAATGTCAAGCCATTCCTCTTCAGTTTGTCATTCTCAGAATAGTAGATCATAAGGTTGTCTGATTCAAAATGGCCAAAATCAATCAATCCTAAAGCCTAGGATATCAATCTTTGTGAGTTCCATTTCATTTCTGACAACTTCCAATTTTCCTAGATTCATACTTTGTATATTCTATGTTTCTATTATTAATGAATGTTTGTGGATCTTTCTTCCCATTTTGAATCATGTCCTGTCAGCAAATGGAGGTCCTAGCTGCTTTACTCCATCCACGTCATTAAGGTCAACTCTACTTTAGGAGGCAGCTCTTCCCCAACTGTATTTTGAGTGCCTTCCAACCTGAATGCCTAATCTTCTGCCACTATATCAGACAATGTTTCAGGGTTATTCATCAAGCTGTCCAGTAATGTATGAGATAGTGTTTCACTGCTATTCATAAGGTTTTCACTGGCCAATACTTTGAGAAGCGGTTGGCCCATTCCTTCTTCCACCATTTGTCTGCCAGTTTGTCATACTGTGGTGGCTTTTGTGTTGCTGTGAGGCTGGAATCTATGACACCAGTATTTGAAATATTGGCAGGGTCACCCATCATCAATAGGCTTCAGCAGAGCTTCCAGACTAAGACAGACTTGGAAGAATCCAAAGCAGTAGGGAACAATTAGGTCTACAGTTGCAAGATACATATGAGAAATCATAAAGTTGTTTTTCATCAAATCTTCAATTTCTGAATACTTAATGCATTTCAAAATAGAAGATAAAATTTTGTTTGATTAAGGAAAAGTATCAGGAAGTAAATCCAGAGGATAGAATTTGTGTATAATTATCATAAAGTCAGTAATTATGGAGTCCAACAAATTAAACAGACCGTCATTTGACAATATTTTTATTCCTTTAACCAAGCTTATTTAATGTAAGAATCATGAAAGTTAACAATACATTTATTTTCTACAAATAAATGAATGAAGCCCTCTCTACTCTCCTTTTTGTTTGCTTTTATTGTGGTAGTCTTGATTATTCTAGCATGAATTAACCATTAATTGTTCTAGTAAAAATGAACTAGTTACAGGATGGGACCTCTGGTGGCATAGTGCCTAAGGTATTTGACTGCTAATCAGAAGGCTAGCAGTTCAAACCCACCACCCGCTCCTTGGAAAGAAGATGGGGTGGTCTACTTATGTAGTGATACTGCCTCAATACTCAAGGAAGAGTCTATATGAGTTGGACCTGACTCAATGGCAGTGAGAGTGGGAGTTATAAGATAGGAGCTCTGATGGCACAGTGCCTTAGGCATTTGATTGCTAACCAGCTGCACCTTGGAAGGAAGATGAGACAATCTACTTCAATAAAGAGTTACAGCCTTGGAAACCTTTGAGTCAGAACTGACTTGATGGCATTGAATATATGGGATATATGTTTCCATCATATGAGTTTGTCATATGTCTCATAAAAAATGGCTCTAAAAGTAATTTTCAGTTATTAAATCAAATTTTCAGCCAATATACAGTGTAGTGTGGGCTAGGATTATCCATCAGAAATGAGTTTTTGAATAATTTTAATTCTCTAGTTCCCTTAATAAGGCTACATACAGTAGGCACCTGATATAATTTGTCATTTTTGCAAATAATTAATTAAAAGTCATTTATTCATCATCAAAATATCATTTCTCACAACAAAGATTGGAGAAAAATAAAAATGAGAAAATAAAAAAAAAAAAATGATAATTGGATCCAGATTCCTTCCAGGTGTTTATCAGCAAGTATTTTTGAAAATAATACAAAGGAAAATCATCTTCCACACAAATAATGGTGAGTTGAATCCCTTCATTTACTTTTATAGAGACTGTGTATTGTTCATTCAGTTTGTGGTGAAAGAAACATGGCTATACAGAGGAAACTGTCATTAACAAGAATTTGATGCTTAAAAGTAATCAGTGATTTTCACTGTATGTATCTCTGGAAAAATTGATAATTAAGAGACTAAAATATTTTAGTCACATTTACAGAAAATGGGAGATATAAAATGCTAAAGTACCATTAGTTCACAAAGGCATTGCCTAGCTTTTGTAGATTTCTCAAAATGTATGGTATGCTAAAGCATACCAACTCAGCTACATGCAGGGTTCAAGGGTGCCGTAAACTAGAGGCCATTTCCAAAGCTACTTCTTATATACAGGAAGCAGAATACAGCTACTCAGCTGCTTGTGGTAGCTCCCACCACGGAGTTGATTGCCATTCTCATCATGGGGAATAACTATCACCAGCTGCCCAGCCACTCAACCAGGTCCAGCCAAGTTACACATAAACTTAACAACCACAGTGGATATAATGGATTAGAAAATTATGTGAAAGATATCTATTCTTCCTCAAATTGTTCCATATTTTCAATGAAATCTTATGAAAAATTCCAGCAATTTTGCAGCAATTAAAAATTTATAAAAGTTCTAAATTATTTAATTTTAAAATTTAAATAAAAATTCAAATTGTCAAGTATATCTAATATTGTCTTGAAGAAAAATAACAATATTGGAGGACCGAAATACTGGATACCAATATGTATTCTAGAGCTACAGTAACAAAGACCATGGTATTGGAGCAGTGACTGACAAAGAGTCAAATGGAACATAATAGAGATTCTAAAGACCCACTCATAAATATACACTCAATTCAATATGTACAGCCATTTGAATATGGATATTTAAAATTAATTAAACTGGACTGCTACTTTACAAAATCACAAAATACAGTCTGTTAGATTGTAAAATTAATGTGAAATATAAAAATAAAACAATCATTCGGTGTGAAAATTCAAGGTCCTGGGAAAATAAGATTTACCTAAGTTTTATTTTTTAAAAAAAGTCAATAAAACCAAGAGAAACTTAAATAATTTGAATGGCATTAAAATTAAGAACTTCTCAAAAATTAATAATGATATCAAAAGGTAGCATTGCAAAATTAAAAAACAAAACAAATAAAAACAGTTTATGGGAAGATACATATAAGTGAAAATGTGCTTGTAGCCAGAGTACATAAAGAACTATCATTAAGACAAAGACAAAATTTAAAAAAAAGAAGAAGAAGAAGAAAAGAAAGCAATTTAAAAATGGGCAAAAGTTATTAATAGACAATGTCACAAAAGAGAATATCTACATGGTCAATAAACATACGAAAAAATGCTCTGCCCCTTAAGTAATCACAGAAATGCAATTAAATCATAATGACATACCATTAAACACATATCAGAATGTCTAAGATTTAAAAGACAGATAATAGCAAGTATTAGCAAGAATTTAGAATAAGTGATCTGCTTCTACTATACTATACTAGTAGTAACGTGAATTGGTATAACCATTCTTAAAATTTGTTTGCCATTATGTACTAAAGTTGAACACAAAGAAAACCAATGGCATGCACGTTTTATTTCTAGCTATATATCCTACTGGGAGCTCTGGTAGCATAGTGGCTAAGGCACTTGACTGCTAACCAGAAGGCTGGCTGTTCAAACCCACCAGCCGCTCCTCGGAAGGAAGGTTGGGCAATCCTACTTCCATAGTGATACTGCCTCGGAAACCCAAGGAGGGGTCGCTATGAGTCGGGGCCGACTCGACGGCACATAACAACAACAACAACAATATATCCTACTTAAGTGGTTGCATATGTAAACCAAAAGTCATGGACAGGAATGCTCATTGCAGGATAGTTATATGGTCCCAAACTGGAGACAACTTAAATATGCATCAGTACTAGAATAAGTAAATTTATTTTTATGATTATATAGTTACATTTTATGCAAACCAAACCCACCACCACTGAGTTTATTCTGAGTCACAGTAACCCTATAGGACAAAATAGAAATTCCCCAGAGAGTTTCCAAGGCTTTAAATCTTTAAGAAAGCAAACTGTTACTTCTTTCTCCAGCAGAGCAGCTGGTGGATTCCAATCACTGTCCTTTTGATTAGCAGTTGAGTGCTTTAACAACAGCATCAATTAATCTAAAGTTTCATGTACAACCTAGATAAATTTCAGAAGCATAATTTTGAGCAAATGAAGCCAGGCACAAAGAATACACACAGCAGGATTCCATTTTTGTAAAGGTCAAAAATAAGCAAACTAACCTATCACGGTAGAAGTCAGAATAGTGACTAATTTTGTTGAGGCAGAAAAGTTCAGTATTTTGGAAGGGGCATGAACAAAGTCTTTATCTGTTCCTGACTTGGATGGATTTTGCTCATGGGTCTGTATGTAAACTGTAATTTAAAAAGATAATTTTAAAAGTTAAGACAAGTTTTTTGCTTTAATAATAATAATAATAAAGTAACATTTTTTGTCCAGGTGCACAGCAGAGCTGACGAGGAAAAAGGTTGTGGTGACTTTTTGGCCACAGCCAGCTACCCTAAGGGAGTGAATAGTTGGACCTGTGGGCTTGGGACCATGGTTGCAGGGGACATCAAGCTCAATTGGCATAACATACTACACAAAAACATTATCCTACATCCTACTTTGGTGAGTAGCAACTGGGGTCTTAAAAGCTTGCAAGTGGTCATCCAGGTATAATAATCAGTCTCTCCTCATCCAGAGCAAAGAAGAATGAAGAAAATCAAAGACACATAGAAGCAGTTAGTCTAAGGGACTGGTATACCATGCAGTCCTCAGCCTATATGACCATGAGATCAGAAGAATTAGATGGTGACCAGCCACCACTTTCAACCACTTGGAGTGAAATCAATGCAGGAGATTCTGAACAGAGTAGGAGAACAGTGTGGAACAAAGCTCAAAATGATAAAAAAAAAAAAAAAAAAAAACAGTTTTGCTGTTTTGATAGAGCCTAGTGGGACTCCTGAGACTATGGTCCCTAGTTACACTTCAGGTCTGTAACCGAATGCACTCCTATGGCTTCCAGCCAAATAATACACAGTCATATAGGCTGAATATTTACATCAGGTAAAAATACACTCCTTAGAGAGATCAATCATGGGAGAACAGAAGCACAGTATTTACACAGGTAGACAGCTGGGGGGAGGGCGGGAAGGGAGGGACAAACACAGGGAAGAGGTAACTATGGGGAGGAAGTGGGAAGTGGGATGAGAGGTGTTACATTGTGGGGAATTGCATGTAAAGAGAATATCATGAGACAAAATATGAATGAACTACCATGGGAAAAATGTATTTGCTCTGTGAACTTTCACCCCAATAACAATAAAAAATTAAAAAAAAGAA
Organism: Orycteropus afer afer; assembly: GCF_000298275.1. NCBI lineage: Eukaryota > Metazoa > Chordata > Mammalia > Tubulidentata > Orycteropodidae > Orycteropus > Orycteropus afer. The sequence goes on along the minus strand of NW_006921705.1, from coordinate 1,095,193 downwards.
CATAACATTTCTTCTGTCACTGCCATATTATAACAGATTATAGGTGATTTAGTTTTTTTCAAAGAATGGTAATATGGTGATATTTTAAAGAAACACCGCCCTGAACAATGAGTCATGTATTTTACACCACAGTTGTAAGAACAACCAAAAAGAAAAAAATCCAGTCATAAAAGTACAGTGGTGACAAAATTAAAAGTGAGTTTACATATACATTGAAAATGAAATAAAGGGAAAAGGGGCAAAATGCAACAGATAAGTGACTTATTTCATGACCTATCACTCAGCTGTTAGGTGACAGACTGCTGTCAATAATCTAATTAGTCATTCATATATTTCCCAAAAAACATACTATCAAATACCCTTGCATAGAGTAGGTGTTCAATAAATATATGTTGACTAAATCTTGCAAACAACATGCTTCAATCCAACTTGAGCCCCACATAACAACAGGAAGTCCAGAACACATGATGATTCCAGCCAGTTCAATGAACCCGTCTCAACCAGAAATATGAGCATTATATTGTGTGATGTCTGCCAAGTAAAAATTGAGACTTATGAGTTCTGTCTGAAGTATGTAGCCTTAGTGAAATTCCTGTTTCCTACAATATTCATGGGAGATCTGGTGGTATAGTGCCTAAGGCATTTGACTGCTAACCAGAAGGTTGGTGGTTCAAACCCACCAGCCACTCCTTGGAAGGAAGGTTGGGCAATCTACTTCCATAGTGAAACTGCATCGGAAACCCAAGGAGGGGTTGCTGTGAGTTGGATCTGAATCAAGGGCAATGGTTTTTTTATAATACTCATAGGTGAAAGACTAGAATATTTTATTACAGTAATTACTTTGAGGCTGAGCTAATCACATCCTTTTATTCAATGGAGGTGTCTCAAATCATATTAGTCAAGCATATTTTGGAGTCAACAATTAATTCCTGTTCTTAGATTTTAGGACATTCTGGCAACTGAGATTACACATACAGAGCAAAACTTGACTTAGATATCTGATAAAAAGCATGTTAAAAAAAACAAAACAAACAAAAAATAATACAACTAACATCTAGAAGAAGGCAAGATGTGAAATCTTTTCACTTCTACTCAGTACAGTACTGAAAATCCTAGCCAGTGCAGGAATTCATGGACTAACAGACATACAGATTGAAAAAGAGAAGTATAACTGCTTGTGTTTACAGACAATGTGATTGTTTATGTAAAAATAAAGGATCAGCCAAATAGCCACCAGAATTAATAAGTTTATCATGGTCCAAAACATAAGGTAAATACTCAAAACTCTAAGAAAATGGTTACAAGTAGAAAAAATAAAAAATGTAAAAATCTTACTTACATTGTCACCCAAAACATTTCATACTTAGAAATATATTTAACAATATATATAGCGACCCCTCCTTGGGTTCCTGAGAAAGTATCACTACGGAAGTAGATTGCACAATCTTCCATTTGAGAAGTGGCTGGTGGGTTTGAACTGCCAGCCTTCTGGTTAGCAGTCAGATGCCTTAGGCACTATGCCACCAGAGCAATAAAAAACCAGAAAAACCTATAAAATGTTGCTAAGAGAAATTAAATAACATAAATTAAATAGCATAGTTGGGGAGATGTGCCATAGCTATGAATTAAAACAATCGATATTGGTATGATGTCAATTTTCCCCAAGTTAGTTATATATGCAATGAAAATTCAGTAATAATTCTAGCAATATTTTAATAGAAATTAGTAAACTGATTTAAGTATATGTAAGTATGCAAATGACCGAGAATAGCCAAAATAAACTTGCAAAAGAAGATCAAAGCTGGAACCCTTTTAGAATCTTATTTTAAAAGTTACCATAAAGTTGCAGAAATCAACATAAATTGGCATAAGAAGAAACAAATCAGTGGAATGGAATAGACATACAGATGTATGAATGGCTAATAACTGAAGAAATGCTTAATGTTCATTGGCATGAGATTCTTAAACAGGCAAAATTAATCTAGAGTGAAAGAAAGCAGTGAGTGGTAACCTGGAGAAGGGAATAGGGGACTGACAACAAAGAGGTATTTGGGAAATCTCAGGGCAATATAAATGTTCTGTATCAGAATCAATTCAATGGTAATGGGTTTGGGTTTTGTTTATACCTTGTTTAGGGTAGTAAAACATGTGTTTATTTAAAAAATAAAATGAAATAACCACTGCCATTGAGTTGATTCCTACTCATAGCAACCCTATTGGACAGAGTAGTACTATCCCACCGGGTTTTCAAAACTGTAAATCTTTAGGGAAGCAGACTCCCTCACCATTCTCCAATAGAGGAGCTGGTGGGTTCGAATAGCTGACATTTTGGTTAACAGTCAAATGCCTTAACCACTGTACCAGCAGAGCTCCTTACATGTGTTTATACATTTTTCAGAGTTATTTAGTTAATATTTGGGCATTTCAATGTAGGTACATTTCACTTTGAATATCTTTAAAAATCTTGTGGGACATGGGGAATGTGTGGAGGTATAAATGAAAAAATGTTGGTAATTTTTGAAGCTAGGTAATAGGTAGACATACGTTTATTTTGCATTTGGATTACATTACATATGTTCAAAATTTCAAGACTCTTTAAATGGATATTTCCAAATTTCAACTTGTTTTCAGTCACTCCATATGAATGTGAGAGCTGGACGATGAATAAGGAAGATGGAAGAAGAGTTGATGCTTTTGAGTTGTGGTGTTGGTAAAGAATGCTGAAAGCACCATGGACTGCCCAAAAAAACTAATAAATCTGCCCTAGAAGAAGTACAGCCAGAATGCTCCTTGAAAGCGAGAATGGCCAGACTTCATCTCACCTACTTTGGTCATATTGTCAGAAGGGACTATTCCTTAGAGAAGGATATCATGCTTGGTAAAACATCAACAAAAAAGGGGAAGGCTCTCAACGAGATGGATTGACACAATGGCTTCAGTGATGGGCTGACATGTGGCAAGGATTGTGAGGCTGGCACAGGATCAGGCAGTGTTTTGTTCTGTACATAGGATCACTATGAATTGGAACCAACTCGACAGCACCTAACAGGAACAACAGATTTCAACTAATTAAAGAAGACTTCTAAAGATGATTTTTCTTACTCCCAGATATATCTGACATTTCTTCATTTCTGTCACTAAGGCAAACAAGTGACCCGGGAAAAGCTGCTTCATGATTTTTTTTTCTTTTCCTTATTTTAAGCTAGCTTCTGATTTCTTTTGCTTAAGGAGAAGATGGGAGAAAATAAGGAGAAAAAAAAGAGAGGAAAATATAAGCTTTCTTAAGCGTATCTCTAAGAGTAGTTTCCTTTAAAACATTTAGTTACCTAACCAGCTATGTAAAATCAACTCATGTATCTTTTCTGTATGTGTAGAGATGCACCATGTAGAGGTTTTAATGATGTTTACAATATAAGAACGTTTTTCCATGGTAGTATAATTTACTCCCGTAAAAAGTATTATCAGAAATGGGCATCACATTAAAGCCTAGATGTATAATGATATATACTTAATCTCATTTTGAACCCTAAAAATGATAATCACATTTTCCTAAAACCTCCAAGAGCACAATTTTCTATATACACAAATGTTGGAAAATTCATTGTTATGACTGTGCTGATAATGTTCCATAGTCCAAAGTGATTGAAAAAAATGAAATATGTTTATTTCCATGAGTTTTAACACCCTTCTCTTTGTTACTCGGGCACCTTTACATCAGCATTTTTTGAGACTGATCAAAACACATCAGCATATGACAGGTGTGGCGAGGCTATAAATCAATTCACATGATATTTATTCTGACTACCTTCTTGTAAATATCCCTGAACTACAGAAGCTGAAAACAATACTTAAAACATTTCATCACAGCTAGATTTTACATATAATTTTGATTACTTCCACATGGTGCTTTTTACTTAAGAAAATATTTAGAATGAATTATAAGGAGGAAGGGGCCCTTGGGAATCCATTTTGCAGGGATGGATCATGGTAGAAGTGTTACAGTTTTGGAGTTGGCAACTGTGGCAGGAGCTTCCTGGCTATCCCTTCTGGGTCATGGCAAAGGGAGTGCTTCCTATGGCATTCCAGATAGGTTGTGATTTTGTAGCTTACTCATCATAGTTGTGGCTGGGCCTGGTTGAGTGGCTGGGCAGCTGGATGTAGCTTTTCCCCGTGGTGAAATTGGTAATTAACTCCATGGTGGAATCTATTGGAGCAGCTGAGTAGCTGCTTTGGATATGTGGTCTGCTTCATGTATATATGAAGCAGCTTTGGGAATGGTCTGCAGCCAGTGGCACGCTTGGACCCTGCATGTAACTGTGTCATTGTTCAGAAGCCTCTCATGCTCTGCCGACATTGGGACTTATAATGGACTTGAATTAATGGTCTGCTGTGTTGTTTATTAATATTGGGACTGTGCCATTTTATTTGTTGCCCTTGGGCTTGTTATCCGCAGCAGCCAGTGGTTACCTGAGTGAAGAGATGCCTCTAGCTTCAATGGGCTAGGAACAAGAGGCAGAGCTGAAGCCCAAGGTCAAGGCATTTTCACACAACCCCTAGAGCCTGGAAATTTTTGAACTTGGACTTCTAGCCTCCTGAAGTGTAAGAAAATAAACTCCTGTTTGTTAAGGCCATTTGTGGCATATTCCTGTCAGAGTGGCACTAGGTAACCAGAACAATAGGTCAAAACAAAGTCTATCCCTTTAGCCTTTTCAACAACATGTGGGCCATTTATAATGATTTAAAAATCCTTTCTGCTCAAAGAAGTTATAATGGATTCTGTTTTTTTTTTTTTTTTTTTGTAATAGATATTTCTGATTGATATCTTAGCCTTCACATGAAGCCATTCTGTTGAAAATAAGGAAGAGGGGACACTAGGACACTATTCCCCGACTCAACTGCAGGAATAAGATTCTGCCTTCAGAATATAGGATATGAAACCAAATCATCAATATTGACTAAAAACTTGTTTCCAAGGGTATCTGGTCTCTACTGTGTACATTAACTTGTTGCCAGGGTCTCTGGACCCTGCTGTTTACATTAACCTGTTGCCAGTGAGTGTATTCTGAATCAGTTACACACTATAGAACTACTTCACAAAGTTTCCAAGGTTGTAACCTTTATGAAAACAGACTACCGAATCTTTTTTCCACGGAGTGGATGGTGGGTTTGAACCAATGATCTTTTGGTGAGCTCTTAACTGCACCACCAGGGCCCCTTACTGTGTACATTATCAACTCATTATTCAAAGTGCTATAATAACAGTTAGTGTAACAATGAATCAAAATATGTTCAACTATTTTTTTAGAGTTTTAGTGAGTCTCTCTACTCATCTTACACCGTGTTTTGTCTACATCTTAGTGGGAATCTCACAGCTTTAATCCTTTTGCATAACTGTCTACTAAATTAGAGTCTAAAAAAATTTTACCCTTTAAAGTAAACATCAGGAGCTCTGAGGGCATAGTGCCTAAGGCACTTGACTGCTAACCAGAAGGCTGGCAGTTCAAAGCCACAAGCTATTCCTCAGAAGGAAGGTTGGGCAATCTACTTCCTTAGTGATACTGCCTCAGAAACCCAAGAGGGGTCTCTATGAGTCGGACCGACTCAACGGCACATAACAACAACAACAACAAAGTAAACAGCAGAGTACAGCTGGGTTAATAATAAGAACATAAGTAAACTGTGTTGCCTTTGAGAATCTCAGAGGAATATTTTGAAGAGAGCATATCTAGTTCTTGCTTATATACACATAAACTTGAGGTGAAATATTGGGCTATCTTTTCCTTTTGATTGCTTGCAAGCACATCACAGTTTTCTGACATACCTTCCTTAACAAAACAAGTCTGGTTGTAGAATTATCATGGCTTTAAATTTGACCACGGCGTTTCATTTATTCTTTTAGCTTTTGCTTGGCTGTGAAACTCTGGGAGATAGAGTTCAAAAGCAATCCTGTGCTCAAAGAAATATTTAACTAGGAATATTGTAAAAGAAACCAGTGGGTATAATAATTCTTGTAGATACTAGAAAACCTTTAGAAATGCCATCATTTATGTAAATAATTGCACAGAAACATTCTTCTTTTGGAATAAATTACTCAGAGTCCTGTTTTTATCTATTTCCAAATACTCCCCTTCACTTTCTGATGAAATTCACAATGTACACAATTTCTGAGGGAAATGAAAGCTGGAGGCCTCCTGAAGATACAATAATATGATTACCTTTACTTTCAAGTCCTCAAGGTAGACTCCTACAAGTTACACTAAATGTAAATTTTAGTTAGGTTGCCCATTAGAAATGCAAAGGCAACAGTCATTTTAAAAAATGACTGACCCGCTGGGAGCAAAAGAGAGAAGGTAATGAGTCTGGTTGAGCTGCCATTGTTGAAACAGGCCTCTGATTTGCTGCTCATTGGTTGACTCCACAGGCTTCAATTACAGGAAAAGCTGAAGTAGTACTACTCTGTAATATAACTGGGAGAACTTGCAGAGAGATGATATATGGGATCTAAGTGCATATGAGTGTCTGTGTGCATTATGGAAAGGGAGTTATTCAAAGGAAAAGTCCCTGTCCTTATCATAAAGTATGTAACATAGGTCTATCCATGCTGTTTTTGGGAGTCAAAAACCAATATCAAACTAGTTGCCATAGAATCAGTTCCTCCTCAGGGCGTCCCCGGTGTGCTGGGAACTTCAGTCTATAGGGTATTCAAGGCTGTGACCTTCTGCAAGTGGATTGCTAGGCCTATCTTTCAATGCATCTCTGGGTGGGTTTGAACCACCAATTTTTTAGTTAATAGTTAAGTGCTTATCCAATGCACCATCCTGGGTCTCCATTTGCAGGGGAAGTAGAGCATTAATAATAGAATATTTGATCCCAGATATGCTTGCATTTCTGTCATACATAAGGCACACTGTACTTCTGAAGTGATATACTAAAATCTTGGCAGATTTTGAACACTAATTTCCAAAGTATACACAACTTAGTTTTAGTCAAATTATTAACAATTGAAAGATTATAAATAACAACTATAGACTCGTTGATTATATTTTTTTTCCTAGTAAGGTAAAAAGACCAATATAAGTTAAAGTATAGGTTAGACATTTTTGATTAAATGGCCCTTCTTAGATGGGGCTAATGGGCTGATTTACAATCTGTCTTAACCGGAGACATTGCCTCACTATTAAAAAGGAAGGTTGGGCAATCCTACCTCCGTAGTGACACTGCCTCGAAAACCCAAGGAGGGGTCGCTATGAGTCAGGGCTGACTTGATGGCAAATAACAACAACAACAACATTAAACTGTTTATTTTGTTGAATTCAATCTTGTAGTGATCGAAAATTTAAATGTGAATTCCTGTTCCATATCAGAAAAGTTTTTTTTTTTTTTTTCCCAAATAACTTGCTGAATTCCTCACTCAACATGTATGTTATTAAGCATTTCTCTCCTTCATACAATATATTTTATATCTGATTGATACTGTCCAACTCTATATCATTCTTTTTCCCCAACCATCAATTCCTAGTCAGCAGAATTTTACTAAGAACAGCTTAATCTTGCTGGAAATAATCAGTAAAAGTGGAAACTGGGAGAGGGTTAAAAAAAAAAAAAAAAAAAAAAAGTATAGTAAA
>NW_006921705.1:1074035-1087468 GCF_000298275.1 Orycteropus afer afer | reverse complement strand
CTGCTCGACATCTCGTATGCCGTCAAAAAAAAAAAAAAAAAAAAGTATAGTAAAAGATGAGGTGACTTGCTTCTCAGATGATTACAACCTAGAACTCTGTGTGAGGCAGTTCTACTTAGTCACAACAGCACCCAACAGCAATAACACTACAGACTGTTACTCTAGATCTCATTATACTTGAGTGACACATAATTCTTCCAAGTTTATATATGATTTCCCAATCCAGTAACAGCAAATAGGTAAAGAGTAGAAAAGGACTGTGAATTAGGCACAACAATGGAAAAGTGATTCTAGTACTGAAGTAGAATGCAAATTCAGGAAGAACATACATTATCCCGATTTTATGAGTTTTGTTTATTTTTTCCCCAAAGTCAGTTGAAGAAAGTAAAGTCACCCTGGCTCATAAGAAAATTAGATATGATACAAAGACTAGCCAGCATCCTTAGTATACAAACCGCTTTGGTTTTCTAGCCAGATGAAGTATTTTATTAAAGAAGAAAATATAAAAACCTAAAGAAAAGGAGCATACAGAAAAACCATATAGAACTTTACAGTGTGGTAAATAAGAAATAAGAAATGATTTGAGAAGTTTTACTCACAAGAACATTATGATTTTAGTTCATTTAATTAATTTTTATGTATAGCTTTGTGCTTTAATGCCAGTTCTGCCTTTCCTCAACATACACACCTAATGGGGTACAATAAAGTAAGAGTATACTCATATACACTTGGGATATGCAAGCATGAAAGAAACATTTATTAAGGATCTATTAATGTCCATAGGGAAGCTCCAGTAGCATAATGCCAAGGCCCTTGACTGCTAACCAGAAGGCTGGCCATTCAAACCCACCAGCCACTCCTCAGAAGGAAGGTTGGGCAATCTACTTCCATAGTGATACCGCCTCAGAAACCCAAGGAGGGGTCACTAGAAATGGGTCATACTGGATGGCACATAACAACAACAACAACAACCACAACAACAACAACCACCACAACAACAACATCTATAGGAGCTCTAGTGTGTAGTGCCTAAGGCACTTGACTGATAACCAGAGGGTTGGGGTTTCAAACCTACCAGTCACTCCTGGCAAGGAAGGGTGGGTAATCTACTTCGGTAGACATACCTCCTCAGAAACCCAAGAAGGGGACTCTATGAGTCAGAGGCAACTCGATGCACATAACAACAACAACATTAATGCCCAAATACCATTTGCAATCCATTTTGCAATCTTATAATTAAATAGATAACCCATTGCCGTTGTTGTTGTTGTTATGTGCCGTCTAGTCAGACCCAACTCATAGTGACCCCTTCTTGGGTTTCTGAGCGGTTATCACTACGGAAGTAGATTGCCCCATCTTCCTTCTGAGGAGTGGCTTGTGGGTTTTAACCACCACCCTTCTGGTTAGCAGTCAAGTGCCTTAGTCATTATGCTACCAGAGCTCCTTAGATAACCTATTAAAGACCCCAAATTCATGACATTCTATAATTTGAGAGACAGCAAAGTATGGTAGTCTAATAATTTAAAATATTTGCCAAAATGTACTCTATTGTGTCCTCTATAACTACCCTTAACCCAGGTTTTCACTAGCAAATATGGGCTGCTGTTTGTTTCACAGAGGCATCGTTATTAAAAGAGAAGAATGATGCCAAAACTCATTCTTCAACGTCCTGATATAAGACATTAGAAATTTGAATGAGACTGCTTTCCTCCTTTCAGACAGGATAACATGAGTTCCAAGTTGTGGAGGAAAATTCTGAGGGAAAAAATGTGGTTATAACTGTAACAATTCATACTATTTACTAAGCTATACATAGCTTAGTAAAGAATGTATATATATATTTGTTGATGTTGTTATGTGCTGTCAAGTCGGACCTGACTCATAGCGACCCCTCCGTGAGTTTCCGAGGCAGTATCACTATGAAAGTAGATTGCCCATCATATATTCCATATATATTCCATTCTGAACAAAAGCTCTGCCTTTCACCATGATAATGGATGCACATCACTACACATATCTTGCAAATGAGTGTATATATGGTTTTTAAAAATTGTTACTTACTTTGAAACTTTTTAACACTTACAAAAGCAAAGGATATATGAGTTGCTGATTAAGAAGAGTAGTGCTATCATTAAATATCAAACCAAGAATATTCAGCTAAGATGATGAAAAATCATCTGTAGATATGTTGTGGATACGTATATTAGTTCTTTGATCAGATGACAGGAAATGCTACAGAAACGAACCACTGCTTTAATGAGCAACACCCTAGTCTAAACACCTTGGTAAATGTAGTTGTTTGTTCTCAGCAAATTAGTCACTGGTCCATGAAACAGGTTTTCTGTCTTCTGCCTTGAACTACAAACAATTTAAAAATGCTTCACATTGGAAATAATAATAATAAACTCTAAAATTTGACAACAATCCTGGCAATCATGTTTGTTATTAGCTACCAAGCCCTACTGGTGCAATACCTAAGGCATTTGACTGCTAACCAGAAGGTTGGAGGTTCAAACCCACCAGCTGCGCTGTGGAAGGAAGACGAAGCAATCTACTTTGGTAAAGGTTTAATGCCTTGGAAACCCAACGAGGGTCACTATGAGTCAGAATTGACTTGATGGCAGTGGGAAACATAGTGTATTTGTAAAAAATGGCTTCACCTGGGGACAAGAATAAAAAGCTGCTCTAAATGATGTTTTAGATGCTAACTAAAATCCATTATGCAAAGTGTTTCTTCTTCCTGGTTCTGAGTACTTCAACTGACATCTGTATGTTGACTACAATGCAAGCCCATAAAATGTCTTGGAATTGATTCAATTTAATTGCATGCCAGATTAAAATCATGACTAACTGGGCATTAGAGGTGCTTTTGGTAGGAAGACATCTTAAGTTGAAAGTCTGAATGATCAACCTATGTGAAAATTGATACCCATTGATAATATTATACAGATTCAAGCTCTATGATCAAAAGGTAACAACAGCACAAAAATATTAATAATCTTTATTAACACTAAAGCACTTGACTACTAACCAGAAGGCTGGCGGTTCAAACCCACAAGCCACTCCTTGGAAGGAAGATGGGGCAATCTATTTCCATAGTGATACTGCCTCGGAAACCCAAGGAGGGGTCGCTATGATTCGGGTTCAACTTGACGGCACATAACAACAACAAATGTGTTGACAAGGAGCTCTGCTGGCACGGTGCCTAAGACATTTGACTACTAATCAGAAGGTTGCCTGTTCAAACTTACCAGCCACTTCATGGAAAGAATATGGGGAAATCTATTTCCATAAAGATTTACAGCCTTGGAAACCCAAAGGGGATCACTATGAGTCCGAATAAACTCATGGCAGTGAGAGTTTTTAATGTGTTGACTCTCTTCTGAGGATACTTATATACATTAAATCAATCAGTGCCCAAACAGTAATCTCTTACCCCAATTTTAGATGAACAAATTGAGACACATAGATACAAAATAAATGAAGACTATTTGAAGAAATTAATTAACATATTCCTATGCCTAGCATTACAAATCAATATCTTATGTGCCATCTATTCACTCTCTCTTGCTCATAATACCCTGAGTCTGGAAAGTGCATCAGAATCCTTCTCAACACAGAAATCCATAATAGTCTATCAATCATAGTGTTCTCATGGGGTAAAATCTATTTACACGACCTATACTAATTGTTTGCGCATATGTGTGTGTGTATGCCGTCAAGTCAGTTCAACTCATAGTGACCTCATGTAAACAGAACCAAACACTGTTCAATTCCTCCACATCCTCACAATCCGTGCTATGCTTGAGACCATAGTTGCAATCACGGTGTCAGTTCCCCCTCATTGAGAGTCTTCTTCTTTTTCCCGTGATATTCTTCTCCAGGGACTGGTCCCTCCCTACAACACTATGACCTAACTATAGGAGGTGAACTTTTACTATGCTTGCTTTTAAGGAGCATTCTGGATGAACTTCATCCAAGGCAGATTTGTTTGTTCTTCTGGCAGTCCACAGTATATTCAGTATTCATCAACACCATAATTCAAATGCACAATTCTTCAGTCTTCCTTATTTCTTGTCCAGTTTTAGCATGCATATGAAAGCCAATACCAAACCCACTGCTATCAAATGCATTCCAACTCATAATAACAACCACTGGTTTCCAAGGCTTTATTGCCTCATCTTCTTCCCATAGAGCAGCTGGTGGTTTGAACAACTGACCTTCTGGTTAGTAGCTAAATGCCTTACCCACTATGCCACCAGAGCTCCTTGACCCTTTACTTTACCAAGCATGCATACAAGGTGATTGAAAATATCATGGCCTTGGAGAGACTAGGAGAACAATGTGAAACAAAATCCAAAATTAAAAAAAAAAAAAGACACGTCTTGTCGGTCTGATAGAGCCTAGTGAAACCTCTGAGACTATGGCCCCTAGCTGCCCTTCAGGTCTGGAATTGAACTCATTCCTGTAGCTTCCAGTCAAATAAAAGACCGACATACAGGCTGAACATTTATGTCAGGCAGATACACTCCTCAGAGAGATTAAACATGGGAGAACAGAGGGCAATGACTGCATTGGGAGAACACTGGGGGTGGGGCAGGAGTGCATGGGAGGAAGGACTCAGGGAAGAGGTAACTATGGGGAAGAAGGGGGAAGAGAGCTGCTACCTTGTAGGGAATTGCAGTCAATGTCATGAGACAAAATGTGTATGAACTGCTGTATGGAAAATGAAATTGTTCTGTAAACTTTCACCCAAATCACAATAGAGATTTTAAAAAAATAATAATAAAATACCATGGCTTAGGTCAGAAGCACCTTAGTCTTCAAAGTGACTTCTTTGTTCTTTAACATTTTAAAGAGGTCTTTTGCAGCACATTTGCCCATATCAATATGTCATTTGATTTCCTGGCTGCTGCCTCCATGGGCATTGATTATGGATTCAAGTAAAATTAAATCCTTGAAAATTTCAGTCTTTAACCCATTTACCATGATGCTGCTTTTTCGTCCAGTTGTGAGGACTTTTGTTTTTTTTGTTTGTTGTTGTTGTTTTTGCCATCGAGTTCATAGCGACCCCTCCTTGGGTTTCCGAGGCAGTATCACTACGGAAGTAGGAATGCCCAACCTTCCTTCCGAGGAGTGGCTGGTGGGTTTGAACCGCCAGCCTTCTGGTTAGCAGTCAAGTGCCTTAGCCACTATGCTACCAGAGCTTGTTTTTTTTTAGTTGAGGTATAATCCATACTGAAGGCTGTAATCTTTGATCTTATCAGTAGGTGTTTTAAGTTATCTTCACTTTCCCAAGTAAAGTTGTGCAATCTCCATATCACAAGTTGTTAATGAGTCTACCTCCAACCCTAATTCTACATTCTTCTTCAAATACTCAAATTTCTTGGATCATTTGCTCAGCAAACAGATTAAATGATTATGGCAAAAAGATACAATCCTGACAACCACTTTTGCTGATTTTAAACTATGCACTATCCACTTGATCTATTCAAATGACTTATTTTCACTATAAAAAGATTCCTTGGGAGCACAATTAAGTGTTCTGGAATTCCCATTCTTTGCCATGTTATCCAAAATTTGTTGTGATCCACACAATCAGTTGAATTTGCATATCCAAAAACAAGAAACAAACAAAAATGTCATATAAACATCATTCTGGCATTTTCTGCTTTCAGCCATGATCCATCCAACATCAGTAATGATATTCCTTATTCCACATCCTCTTCTGAATTCTGCATGACTTTCTGGCAGTTCCCTGTCAATGTAATGTTGCAACCATTTTTGAATTATTTTCAGAAAAATTTTATTTGCATGTGATATTAATGATTGTTTGATAAGTTCAACATTTTTTTGGATTACCTCTCTTTGGAATGGGCACAATATGGATCTCTTCCATTGAGTTTACCAGGTTCATGTCTTCCACATTTCTTGGCATAAGTAAGTGAGCCCTTCCAGGGTTGCATACGTTTGTTGAAACATTTCAATTAGTATTTTGTAAATTCCTGGACCCTTGTTTTCCACCAATGCCTTCAGTGCAGTTTAGACTTACTCCTTTATTACCATTTGTTCTTGATCATATGCTATGTCCTGAAATGGTTGAATATTGACCAATTCTTTTTGGTACAGTGACTGTGTATTCCTTTCATCTTCCTTTGATGTCTCTTTCATCTTTCAGTATTTTGCCCATTGTTGTTGTTGTTGTTGTTATTTGCCGTCGAGTCGGCCCCGACTCATAGCGACCCATCCTTGGGTTTCCGAGGAAGTATCACTATGGAAGTAGGATTGCCCAACCTTCCTTCCGAGGAATGGCTGGTGGGTTTGAACCGCCAGCCTTCTGGTTAGCAGTCAAGTGCCTTAGGCACTATGCTACTAGAGCTCCCATTTTGCCCATAGAATCCTTCAATATTGCAATTTGAAGCTTGAATTTTTCTTCAGTTCTTTAAACTTGAAAACTTCTGAGTGTGTTCTTCTCTTTAGTTTTTCTGACTTCATTTTTTTTACACATTTCATTTTGACATTTTGTCTCTTCTTGAGTCAACTTTTGAAATCTTCTGTGCAGTGCTTTTATTTAGTCATTTCTCCCAAATCTTTGCTACTCTATATTCAAGAACAAGTTTCAGAGTCTCTTCTGACATCATTTTGGGTCTTCTCTTTCTTCCTTGTCTTTTTAACAATGGTTTCCTCATTCAAAAGATGGAGTCTTGTTGTCATCTCACAACTCATCTGATCTTCTGTCATTGTTGCTCAGTACTTCATATCTATTCTTGAGAAGGTCTCTAAACACAAGTAGAATATAATAAAGTTCATTTTTTTTTTTTTTTTTTTTGCTTATGTTGACTTGGTTTAATTTTATTCAGCTTCCACTTGACCTTGCATATGAGCAATTGATGATCTGTTCCACAGTCAGCCCCTGGCCTTGTTCTGACTGATGTCATTGAGTTCTTCCATTGACTCTTTGAACAGATTTGATTCTTGTGCATTCTGCTTGGCAAGATCCATGTGTCTAGTGACTGTTTGGGAGTTCTGGTAGCATAGTGCCTAAGGCACTTGATTGCTAACCAGAAGGCTGGCAGTTCAAACCCACCAGCCACTCCTCAGAAGGAAGATGGGGCAATCTACTTCTGTAGTGATACTGCCTCGGAAACCCAAGGAGGGATCACTATGAGTTGGGGCTGACTCGATGGCACATAAAAACAACAACAACAACAGTGACTGTGGTGCTGAAAAAAGATAGTTTAAATGGATAAGTTATTGGTCTTGCAAAATTCTATCGTGCAATTTCTGGTGATGGTTCTATCACCAAAGTCATATTTTCCAACTACTGATACCTCTTCTCTGTTTCTAACTTTCACATTTCAATCACCAGCAATTATTAATGCATCTTTATTACATGTTTGATCAATTTTGGAATGTAGAATTTGGTAAAAATCTTTCATTTCTTGTTTAGTTAAACTATTTTTGGTTTTAATATGCTCTCAGGCAATATGTTTGATATAAGGCTTAAAGATTGTGCAGGGCAAGAGTTTCAGGGGTTCATCCACCTTCCATGAGTCTGGAGTCCGTCAGAATTTGACATTCTGTTCTGCATCACCTTCTTTTTCATCAAGATCCTTCTATGGAATCTTTGATCAAAATGTTTAGTAATGGTAGCTGGGCACCATTTAGTTCTTTCAATTTTATGGCAAAGGAGGTAATTGTTTATGGAGGCAATTAACCACATATTCCATATCCTCCTCCTATTCCTAGATTTCCTTTACCTCTGTTGCTCCAGGTGAATAGACCAACTATTGTCTCTTGGATGACTGGTTGCAAGCTTTTGATACTCCAGGTACTACACAACAAATTATAATGTAGAACAGAAGCACTCAACACATTACTAAGCCAATTAACTTGTTATGCCCCATGAAACCATGATCTAAACCTCCAACCAAGGAAATAAATTCCATCAGGTGTTTGGTTGCACATAAGCAGCCTCAGCAGCTACTCTTTCGTTGTTGTAAATATATCTATCTCAGAAATTTTGCCAATTCAATTTGTTACAGATACACAATTTATTAATAGCAATTAGAATAACTGGCAGTGCACCCTACCCTTAAATAATGTGATTTGTCCATCAACGATAACACCTCTTTTTCTCCCTGTCTCCCATTCCTGGTTACCATTAATAAATTTTGGCCTCTGTACATTTGTTTCTTCTTGACTTTTTCTGTAAGTGAGGTCATGCAATATTTGTCCTGCAATTGGCTTATTTCCCTCAGCATAATGTCTTCAAGCTCTGTCTATACTGTAGTATCTATCAAGACTTCATTTTTCCTACTGACTAACTGTGAACTCTCTTTCTACTTGACTAGAGAGGATGGAACACAAGCTTAATTCTCCTCCAAAAGGAGGAATGACTGAAAGTACTCCAACTTAGGCAAACAACTCCTTTTCTGTATAATTCCTCTTTGAATGTCTAGTCCTCTCCTCGCAGAAGAACATGATGATTGAGATCTGTGAAGGGTTTGGGTTCACAAAACTGATCAGGCCATTTTTATTAAATTCTGCAAATATTTATAAATTCTTATTTAGAATTTAGGAGCATCTATCATTATTGGGGGAAGCTCTGGTGGCATAGTGCCTAAGGCATCTGACTGCTAACTAGAAGGCTGAAGGTTCAAACCCACCAGCCACTTCTTGGAAGGAAGACTGGGCAATCTACTTCTATAGAGCTACTGCCTCACAAACACAAAGAGGGGTCTCTATAGTTGGATGTGACTCCACAGCAATGAGTTTTTGTTTGTTTGTTTTTTTAATCATTATGTGGAATTAAGAAAAAAATTCTGAGACATAAGGAAAAGTTCTGTGAAAATTAGATAACTTATAAGATGAGTTCACAACAATTTTCAGATGACACTAAGCTGGAAGTGATAGACAATAATTTATTTATAAAGATTCAGCATTATCTCAGTGTGAAACAGGAGGCTGAAATAAATTTGAAGATATTTAAGAATAATGAGGGAAGAAATAATTACATAAAAAAGTCTTCAGACAAAAAAAATATGTTTTGTTTATTTATGCATAAAATGGCTATCAACAGTTTGATGTGAAGGCTAAGAAATGACTCTCATATTATGAGTTTTACTAATAAAAGCAACCAAATCATGAGTCGTGTTATATTCTAGAGTTACACTCCATCTGGTGAACTATTTTAAAAAGAGCAGGCAAATCATCATGAGGAAAAAGCACAGAAAACACAGTGGTGAAGGGTATCATACTCATACTTGATATTGTTTAAAGAACTTAGCTCATTTCATTAACAGAGTGAAGACTGAGGAAGAACTTACCATTTTTAAATACTGGAAAATTTTTCATGTAGAAAAGTAGTAAGTTCATATTCATTTACTCAGAAGCACTAATTACATGAGTAAGAGTTGTAAGGAAACAAATTTAATCTCAAAATAGGAGAGCACTTTCTCACAAATCAAAGTTGGCAAGCTGACAGGCAGTAGAAGAACTGATCCTGGAATAACCTCATACTCAGTGCAGAATTCTTTTACAGTCCCAAACCCAGTCTTCAGTGATTTTGCATCCCACTACAACCTCAATCGTATATGTTAGTCAGTATGTATAGCTCTAAGGAGCTCTGGTGGCACAGTGGTTAAGGCAAATAGCTGCTAAGCAAAAGGTAGGCAGTTTGAACCAACAAGCTGCTCTGCATGCAGGAGAAAGGTAAGGCAGTATTTCCATAAACATTATAGCCATGGAAGCCCTATGGGCAGTTCCGCTTTATCCTATAGGATAACTCAAAGTGGGAATCAACTGGATGGCAATTTTCTTATTTATTTATTTTTTATTGTGCTTTAAGTGCAAATTTACAGAGCAGAATTTGTTTTACATTCAACAGTTAGTGTACATTTGGTTTCACTCCCCAATTACCACCCCAACCCTAACCCACTCTCTTCCTCTCCCTTCCCAGTGACCCCACCCCCCATCCCTGTACCGTTCTTAGTTATACACTCCTGTCTGTCCAGCTTTCCCCCCACCGTGTGAATGTTGCCCCTCTGGTGCCCCATGGCTGATTGCTCCAAGGAATGTTATCTCTGTAGAGTAGGTGGTTGTATTGCCCTGGGTTAAGTGCTCTACATGTAAGTCTTATTACTGTTGGGCTCAGAGCCAGTCCTTGGGAATGACTTTTATCCCAGGCCCAAAGTTTATCCCAGGGTCATAATTTTGGGGGTCCCACCAGACTCCATCTGACCAGTAATTCTGGTCATTATTGTGGTTTTGACTCTTGTTCCATGTTTTTCCTCCCACTCTATCCAGGATCTGAAGTTTTGATCCCTTCCTGAGTGGTTGGCATTGGTAGCCGGGCACCATCTAATTCTTCTGGTCTCAAGGTCCATCATGCCCTAGGGCTGATTGTTTCCAAATGCCCTTGGTTTTCTTCATTCTTTTTCACTTCTGATAATAGGAGATCATTGGCTGCATCTTAGATGGCCACTCAAAAGCTTTTAAGACCCCAGTCGCTACTCACCAAACTTGGTTGTGCAACAAGATTTTTATGTATTCTGTTGTGCCAGTTGAGTCTGGTGTCCCTAGTACTATGATCCTTAGTTGGCAGAACTGGTGGATTTCTCTCCCACAATATCTGGCTCTCTATGAAGGATTGCTCCCTGTCTGTCTCTTGTTGCTTCTGTAATGATTGCAGTTATTTTGTATCACTGGTATCTGTACAAGATTACACTCATTTGAATGGTCTAGAGTGGATAGCAATGAGTTTTGGTAGAGAGCTACTGCAGAGTTTCCCTGGCTAAGGCCCATGGGTCAAATCTGACCCATTGCCTGCTTTTATAAATGAACAATTACAAAATAAAATATAAACTCATTCATCTATGTATTATTATGTTGTATTACAGCAGCAGAATTGAGTAGTTGTGACAGGACAGAAGACCTATGTCTGTAAAGCTGAATATATTTACTGTCTGGTCCTTTACAAAGAAAAAAAAAATGCTTGCTGATCTCTGCTCTAGTGACGTTTCCTATAGCTACACAGAAAGAGACTTCCAATTGTTTGTTTCTAATAATTTTATTTAAAGGCAACTCTTTTGAAAAGTTTAAAACTTTTATAGTGACCAAGTTTTCTGCCTCTGGGGTTAAATGAGAAGCTGATATTCCACTTTTAGTGTGTGATGCCATCTGGTGGGAGCCTATACAACTGCATGAATCTGAAGAGAAAGACTTCATCCCACCAACTCCAGCACCAGAGTACCCTCGGGACATATATGTCCCACTAAGTGTAAGAAAATCCTTATTATCTAAAAACTGTTTTCCATTTACTTCAAAATGCCTTCCATTACTGACAACATAAAGTATTAATAAAGAATTTTAAGCAGAAAATAATTTGGTCTAGAAAGGCTTGGAAAAGAGGAGAGTGTTCATTTAGAAGCAGTGGGAAAACATGCTAATGCTTGTCTTTCAATTATGTGGATACTGTAGTTGCTTTTTATTTTTCAATTAAGTATACTTTTTGAATGTCATGCTTTTTAACTTTTGTGTTTAAATTGCCTTCATCCTCTTTGCCCAGTGGAAAGCCATTAAGTTTTTACTTAGGTCATTTCTAGATTAAAATTAGTAACTTTGCTATAAATTTCTCAAAAGGAAGCAGAAATTACTTTTCATTGCAAATGCTAATTTGTGATATGCTGAAACCATTGTGCCTATGGTAACCATTTTAACATTTTTTGGGTAATTAGACACTGAGATAAGATTTAGTATATGAACTACAAATAGTTCTGTCCTTAAATTACAGGTAGTGTTCAGCTTATTAACAAGTTCCATTGCAAAATCTGTCTTGAAATTGAATTTGTACATAATATCATACATAGTTCACCTTTTTCTGAATAATAAACATTAAAGAAGCACATCCAGATACTCCAAAACATCTTTAATGTAATAACATATCATAATGTTTCCATGCATGTTGCACAGTAGTGCTTGTTTGTTATCACAAACCATTGTATGTGCTTCAAATTTTTTATATAATAGGCTTTATGGTGGTTGGTTCATAACCACAGGATGTATGTAAGTCAGTTGTTCATAACCCAGGCACTGCCTATATCCAGTAAATATTTGTCACTCTGCACCTAAGAAACTAAACCCTTTTTAAAGCCTTGGCTGTTCTGAAAGATGAAATGCTATCATGGTAAAGTGTAATTTGACTAGGAGAAAAAAAAAATAACTGCTGTTTTTCAAAAAATGGATTCTGGCAATTGGGTGCCTACTGTTTATTCAAAGCTTATAGATCAACAGCCAGATGTGGCAGAAAGTTGGCTGATTCTTCATTTATAACAAAAACGATGCTGTCCATCATGAATGGAGGTCTGTTATCTCAGGGATAAGTGAAACGAACATGAAGCCCCTTGCCTTTTATCCCCATGCAAATAAGCTATTTGCAGGTGGCTTTTGGACAGGCGGTAAAATATCATTGAAAAACTGGGTCAAGTTTTCTATGCTTAAGAATCAGTTGCTGTAGGAAAACCTCTTTAAATTTGTTAGGCTTTTTCAAAAATAAATTTAATATCAAGTCATTTATCATTTATTATTTCTATTACATATGAAAATGGCTTCCTTTATGTCTTCATAAATAATTTAATAAATTTTAGATGATTCTAGGTATATTTGTTAGCATCTATTTCTCAATCGTAATATCAAATTTCTACCTTCTTTGTTAAGATAATTAAATTCTTAAAATGGAATTGAAAATTTAGATTACCCTCTTCTTCACAAATGGTTTTTACTTCTAAATGCCATATACATAATCCCATTAAGTTAAAACAAAACCTATCATTTTTATAAATGTTTGTAATCACCACTCATAATTTGAGTTCATATGTTGTTTTTTTCTTTAACTACCTATTCAATAAAAAATAAAAACTACCATGATTTTAAAAAATTCCTGTCAGGACATTGGGCCAGGTTAGGGGAAAAAATGAAAATCTGTAAATAAAAAGCAAACAAACCACAGGGACAAGACTCACAGGAATATTGTCATAATTCCAGTTGTGACATCACTCTCCATGTGACATTATGTATCTTATTCCATTCTTTTAGTCTCTCTCTCTCTCTTTTTTAATCTATGAAAAGAACTTGCTACGAAAAAGCTTTCTGGCTAATAGCTATGACTCTGAAATTAAGCAGATAATTTAGGAAATGTGAAAATATATATATATTTTTTTAATTGTGATTTAGGTGAAAGTTTGGAGAGCAAATTCACTTTCCATACAGCAGTTCACATATACTTTGTCTCATGTCATTGACCACAGTTTACCACAATGCAACAGCTCCCCTCCCACTTCCTCTCCATAGTTACCTCTTCCCAGTGTCCATCCCTCCATACACTCCTGCCCCTGAGCTGTCTCCCTGTGCATAAGCAGCCCTTCTTTCTCCCA
>NW_006921705.1:1050837-1073935 GCF_000298275.1 Orycteropus afer afer | reverse complement strand
TTTACCACAATGCAACAGCTCCCCTCCCACTTCCTCCCCATAGTTACCTCTTCCCTGTGTCCATCCCCCCATGCACTCCTGCCCCCTGAGCTGTCTCCCTGTGCATAAGCAGCCCTTCTTTCTCCCATAATTGTTCTTTTCAAGGAGTGTATCTACCTCAGGTAAATGTTCAACTCATATACCTGCCTTTTGTTTGGCTGGAAACCACAGGTGTGGATTCAATTCCAGACCTGAAAACAGCTAGGGGCCATAGTCTCACTGGTTCTGCCAGGCTCTATCAGACCAGCAAACCTGGTCCCCTTCCTTTTTTTTTTTTCCCAAGTGATTTTGAGTTTTGTTCCACATTGTTCTCCCTCTCTGTCCAGGATCTCCTACATAGATCCCCTCCAAGTGGTTGACAGTAGTAGCTGGGCACCATCTAGTTCTTCTGGTCTCAGTCATATAGGCTGCAGATTGCATGGTGTACCAGTCGCTTGAACTAATTGTTTCCATGACTCTTTGGTTTTCTTCATTTTTCTTTGCTGAGAGACCCATCGTTGCATCTAGATGGCTGCTTGCAAGCTTTTAAGATCCCAGATGCTACTCTCCAAAGTAAGAGGTGGAACAATGTTTTATGTAGTATGTTACGCCAATTTAGCTTGACATCCCCTGTGACTATGGTCCCGATGCCATAGGTTCAAGTACTTGGTCCCTCTGGGGAGCTGTCTGTAACCAAGAAGTGACTACAACGTTGTCCCTTATCTTGCTGGAAACTTTTTGAAATATCAGTCAGTCACTTTAAAACACACAAATGTCTAAACATAATCTAAGGCAGTTTTGCACTCTTGATCTCCTTTCTTTTCCCACGATTTACATAAGTATGGGAGTTAACAAAGGATATTAATGTCTATTAATTCAAATTTTCTCATTCATGAATCACTTCTGCATGGCAAAGATGCAGAATCAAAAACCAAACTCACTGCCATTGAATTGAGTCCAACTCATAGGGACCCCTCCTTGGGTGTCCAAAGCGATACCTCTGTGGAAGCAGATTGCCCAGTCTTCCTTCTGAAGAGTGGTGGTGGATTTGAACCTCCAGCCTTCTGGTAAGCAGTCAAATGCCTTCGACACTATACCACCAGATCTGCCAAAGACACTGAAGGCATTGCATTTTCATTGCAATTTTCCTTCTACTACACCTAATTAATGACAAATGCATTTTATCATGAGAATACTAATATTGCTATTTTTCAGAAACTAAAGACTTAGAGATTAGTATTAAACTCAATATATCCTTTATTTAAGTTGAGAATGTCCAGGTGTCAGATTTTCTTACCCTCTTGCCAGTCTTCTAAAGTCACTTATCCCCAACCTTCTAATTGAGTGAGTTCAAACTGATGTGTGAAGGGCAGGGCTGGTTTAAGTCATTAGAACATGATTTATGCACTGGCGCTGTGATTCACAATTCACTAGTGGTAACAACTTCAACTAGTTATTAACTTTAACTACATCTCAATCTTCTTTCCCATATAAAGGGACTTCCAACTTACAGCACAAAATTCAGTGAGATAAATTAAGTAAAAAGGACTTGGTACCAATAAATGTTTACTAGATGCAATAATTGTTAACTCTTGAAATCCATATCTTTAAAAATTTCAGATTCTTTATCTGTTCAACATGTATTTATTGAGGTCCAGGATATGTTTTAGCTAGGAAACATTACTCTTGACATTTACTATTATAGTTATAACAAACAATAAGCAACAGTAATTTAGAGATAAGGAAACCCAGAGACACAAAGGTAGAAGCAGATAAATTGAAGAAATAAACTTTAGGTAGGTAACAGAAACTTATGGAGAGCAGAGGACAGGGTCAAGAGAGAGAAGCACATATAGGCAGTCCCCAGACTATGAACAACTTCTGTTCCTGAGTTTGTACATAAGTCAGAACATTTAGGTACTGTTCGTACATACATCAGTTGGTCAAATCCTTCATATATAGCATATAGTATACCTTTCTATGCATTAAAAAAAAGTTAAAGAAGTACTTCTAGATACACTAAAATATCTTTAACACAATAATACAGTAAAGCTAATAATAATAATGTTTTGATGTGTGTCACAAAGTAACACCCATTTGTTACAACCATTTTGTGTACCTTAAATTTTTAATATGATAGGCTTTCGGGGTTTGATTCATAACTATGGGCTCTACCTAACTTGGATATTCATTAATGTGGGGACTGCCTGTATTACTTTCCATCTGCTCATCACCAAGGGAATGAGCATATTCTATGATGAATCTCCAAGAGATAACAGTAAATCCCTGAAAATCTATTGAAATGATTATTTCTTGGGATACTGCAAGAATAACTAAAATAAAAACAAATAAGTGAAAATCCACAAAGTTTTGGTTACTTTATACCACTCTAACATAAAATACCACAAATGGGTGTCCTTAACAAATAGTATATTCTCTTACAGTTTTAGAGGGTAGAAGTTCAAGTTCAAAGAGTCAAGCTCTAGGGACTGGGTGAAAGCCCCTTGACCTTGGGCTTCACTCTTCCTCTTGCTCTCAGCCCACTGAAGCTGGAAGCTTCCTTCATTCAGGCAGCTGCTGGTTGTTGATGCTGACAAACCCATGGTCAACAAGTAAAAAGGCACAGTACCAGTATTACCAAACCACAAGACAGGGCACTAATTCAAGTCTATCGAGAGTCCCAAGATCAGCAGACAACATGGCAGGCTGCTGAACAATGACTCGGCTACATGCAGGATTCAAGCATGGCAAAAGCTAGAGACCTTCTTCAAAGTTGCTTGTTATATATGGAGGAAGCAGACCACATCCGTAAAGAAGCTACTCAGCTGCTCACGGCTTATTATACCATGGAGTTGATTGCCAGTCTCATCATGGGAAATAACTTCCAGTAGCTGCCCAGCCACTCAAAACCTGGCCCAGCCAAGTTGACACATAACCTTAACTACCACACACGGTGATTAAGTGATTGAGAGAGAGTTGCAGGAACCCAGGTAAGCAGAGGCAGACAGACCTGAAGCAGGAGGGAAAAGTCAGGGATGACACAGAGGGGAGGGCAGAGAGGTTTCTAACAGTTAAAGGTGACAAACTTGTCTGTCAGTTTGTCGTACTGTGGTGGCTTATGTGTTACTGTGAAGCTTGAGGCTGTTCCACCAGTGTCTCTAACGCCAGCAGGGTTGCACATGGTGCACAGGTTTCTATGCAGTTTACAGACTGAGACAGACTAGGAAGAAGGAAGAAGCCATACACTTCTCAAAGAATTGGCCAGGGAAAATTTTATGAATAGCAGAGAAACACTGTCTGACACATTACTGGGAAACTTTATGAATAACCTTGAAACACTGTTTGATACAATGGAGGTAGACCAGCCCTTTAGGTCAGAAGGCACTCAAAATAAAAGTGGGAAAGACCTGCATCATCAAAGTAGAACCAACCTTAATGCTATGGATAAAGTAAAGCTGTCAGGACCTCCATTTGCTGACAATTTGAGGAGAAACAACTGCAAACATCCATTAATAATTGGAACATGGGATGTATGAAGCATGACTCTAGGAAAATTGGAAGTTGTCAAAAACAAAATGGAATGTGTAAAGTTTGATATCCTAGGCATTAGTAAGCTGAAATGGATTGGTTTTGGCCATTTTGGATCAGATGACCATATGATCTACTATGCCAGGAATGGCAATTTGAAGAGAAATGGTGTGGCATTCATCATCACAAAAGATGTTTCAAGATCTGTCCTGAAGTACAATGTTGTCAGTGATAGGATAATATCCATACACCTACAAGGAAGACCAGTTAATACTATAATTATTCAGATTTATGCACCAACCACCAAAGTCAAAGATGGAGAAATTGAAGTTTTTATCAACTTCTACAGTCTAAAATTGACCAGACATGCAATCAAAATGTGTTAATTATCACTGCTGATTGGAATGCAAAAGTTGGAAACAAAGAAGAATCACTGGAAGCTGGAAAATTTTGCCTTGGTGACAGAAGTAACGCTGGAGCTCGCATGATAAAATTTTGAAAGATCAATAACTTCTTCATGCAAATATATTTTTCAACAACAAAAATTGTGGCTATACACGTGGACTTCACCAGATGGAATACACAGGAATCAGATTGACTATATCCGTGGCAAGAGGTAATGGAAAAGCTCAGTATATTTAGCCAAAACAAGGTCAGGAGTTGATTGTGGAACAGACTATCAACTGTTCATATATAAGTTCAACTTGAAGTTGAAGACAATTAAAATAAGTCCACGAGAACCAAAGTATGACCTTGAATATATCCCACCTGAATTTAGAGACCATCTAAAGAATAGATTTGATGCATTGAACACCAATGACCAAAGAATTGTGAGATGACATCAAGAACATGTTTGGAGGCACACTATTCTTCTGTAAAGTTTTACTGCCTTGGAAATGCAGTGGGAGTCTCTAGGAGTTGGAATCAACTCTATGGCCATGGGTTTGTTTTTGGTTTTAGTGGAAATACATGTTGTTGTTGTTGTTGTTGTTGTTATGTGCCGTCGAGTCGACCCCCGACTCATAGCGACCCCTCCTTGGGTTTCCGAGGCAGTATCACTACGGAAGTAGGATTGCCCAACCTTCCTTCCGAGGAGTGGAAATACATAGAATAGGACATCTCCCCCCCCTTCCTTGGGAGCTCTGGTGGCATAGTGTCTAAAGCATTTGACTGGTAACCAGAAGGCTGGCATTCAAACCCACCAGCCACTCCTTGGAAAGAAGATTGGGCAATCTACTTCTGTAGAGATACCGTCTCAGAAACCCAAGGAGGGGTCGCTATGAGTTGGATCCGACTTGATGGCAGTGAGTTTTTTGAGAGTGACTTTTTGACCTCACTGTTAGCTGTCATGTGAGTCTATACTCATCTTCTGCAATCCCTTGAGAAATAAGGATATTTTTCAGAGCTGGTGTTGGATCAGAGATAGAACTAAAATTTGACAGATATTTAGATGCCAGGAAATGCACTAGGCACTTATATATGCATTATCCATGTAACCCAAACAAATGAAATAATAGCACAGCAAAAAACCTATATGAAATAACATTATCAAAACCTTTTTTAATAAGAGGGAAAATGAGATTCAGAGAGGAGGATAAAATAACTCAAATAAATAAAAAAGATTCAGGAATCAAACCTCCATCTATTTGACTACAAAGCTCTTTCTATAAGATGCTAATTTCTCTCATTTAATTTTTACATTAACAAAACAAAACAAACAACAACAACAACAACAACAAATGTCTTCCATTGATATTGGGTCTATGGTTAGATAGGGACTCCTTGATTTCTATTCAATAATCCCTTGGATTACCTTCTCCTTTGCTTTTGTTCAAGTGTCTATTGAGAGTCATAATTATCCTGATCGATCTGATCTCCATCAGCTCACCACTGTCTCTGCCTCCAGCTCTGAATTTTCTTATACAAAGCTCTAAACTCTGTTATAGCACTACAGTGTGCTACCTGCTTCTCTAGATGCCGTGGTTTATATCTGTCAAATATGCATTTCAAGTTTTAACACCTCAACGAACTACACAAAATTCCCTCACCTATTTTTCTCCTTGAAATAATAGCTTTCCCAAAAATAAGTCTTTACATTTCCTGACAACTAATTCAGTCTGTCTTGGATAATCCATTAACCCTCTACAGCAAGCGGGAACTAGAAGGTTTTTCTCACTGTCTTTCTCAATTATAAAGTTATATCTGACTGTCTTCACATCAAAACCCTTTTCCTTCTTACCCACAGGTTGTGTATTCCATTAACTCCAGGGAGCATCATTCAAATAGACTATGATGTGAATGCAAGGATCATGGAGCTGGTGCAGGACCAGGCGGTGTTTCATTCTGCTGTGCATAGGGTCACTATGAATCGGAGACAACTCAAGGACACCTAACAACAACAACAACAATATGTGAACGCTGCAGGCAAGAATTGTGTGTCCCAGTATTCTGATCTGTGTTCCTATCTTTTGTAGAGACATACACAGATGATCCTTGATGGCTCTCCAGGGGTACCTGAATAAATCAGCTACCAGTAGCTGCGGAGTTGATCTCAACTCATGGTTGACGCCATGTATGTCAGGGTAGAACTGTGTGCTAAAGGAGCTCTGGTGGCGTCGTGCCTAAGGCATTTGACTGCTAACCAGAAGGTTGGTGGTTCAAACCCACCAGCCACTCCATGGAAGGGAGGCTGGGCAATCTACTTCCATAGTGATACTGTCTTGGAAACTCAAGGAGGGATCGCTATGAGTAGGATCTGACTCAACAGCAGTGAGTTAAAGAGTTTTTAATTGCTGATTTTTGGAAATAGATCACCAAATTGTTCTGAGCCATCTCTAGATGGACTCTAACTGTAAATCTTTCTCTTAGCACCTGAGCATGTTAACTTTTTGTATCTCCCAGCCACTCCAATCAAATTGGCATGGTCTCTCCCTGCTCGGACAAGTGTCACAAGACTATTTTAGCTCTGTTGATAGATATACCTACGTGCATTCCACTCCACCAGCAAGTCTCCTGCCCACAGTCACTCAGCTTTCTCTCTCCATGGGCCCACAAGCCCAGTGCTCTGTCTTGTGCCTCTTGATTCCTGAGTCAATTTTGTCATCCAGTTGTCCCTGCCAGGGAGATCCAGCACAGGGATCTGGGGTCCAAGGATGTGCTCCACTTCAACTCCAGCTCTTCTCTCTTGATGGCAATGAGATTTCCTCTAAGAGGTCTCATTTTAAGCCCAGCACTATAGCAAAACTAACTAATCTTCACAATAGCATTCCATACATCTCATTTGCAAGGTCCCACCAAGTAGTGTGGTGGGAGTTACAAAGACCATGGCTAGAAAAGCCATACTGAGTAATTCACTGCACCAGAGCTTGGCTATTGATTTAATATCTTTCCTTCTAAACATTTTTCTATGCATTTCTATTTTATATTCCCTCAGATAGAAGGATTTCATTCTATAACTGAGATCACACTATGTACATTTTTCTAAAATTTTCTTATTTTACTTTCATACTCTTTCAACTCTGAGAAGTACCTGGTACACTGATCTAACTTCACCCTCTAAGTAGGCAAGGAAGCTTGTCCTATCACTTCACTGTTAATCACTTGTCTAAGTCATATATTCATTCTTTCTTGATCATCTATTAATCTTTTTTTTATTATTTGAGATGACAAGGAACTCACTGCCTGCCACTTACTACATTTAACCTGGTGGATAGCCTAGTGCCTAGTGTTTAATGGAACAAAGAGAGAACTATTTCTCAAATTTCATTATACATTTTCACATGGCAGTAGATATCCTCATTTAATCTGTCAAAATGTATACAGATTTTATTCTCCTGAGGAAAGAATTCTTCTCATCCATTTCCATGGATATGTTTCTCCCTATCTCAACTGTCAAATTGTCTATTGTGCCCTGGGTATATTCTCATGAGGTTTCTCATTCCAGCATTCATTTTCTCTGAGTCAAGAATCTTGGCCTTTCACTTGTCAATTGTCTTGTTCTTTTTTATTTTATTTTTATTTTTTCCTGTCTTTATTTTTCTCATGTCATACTTGCTGCTACAAGTTCCAGTAAAATTTATTCATTTTTCATCTTATATTTGCTCTCACTACTTTTTTATATACCAAAGCTTGCAGAAAATGAATACAAGCTGATTTCCTGGAGTGGAAAGTAGGAGTATCAATCTATTTAAAAGAAAAATAGAAAAAAAAAAAAAGAATCCAATCATGAGCCTGGTATCACCAATTTGCTCCTGTATACCCAATGCCTTTGGGATATCTACAGCTTTCTATATAAGAGATTGTCACTTGGACACATCTCAGGGAATGTGGAATAGAAGCAATAATGCCATGTGAGAGATCTAAGTTTACGTTAGATTGCTTTTAGAAAAATAGTGTCGTCACTTCTGCCATCAAACACCTCATTCACATTCAGTGTATCACAATTGTCAAAGGTAAGTAAGGCTAAAGTTTCTCTTCATTCTATGGTATTCCTTATAAACACACCTCTAATGAATACTTAGTATTTTCCTTAACAAATTAGACTGTTAAATATTCCTGAACATCATCATGACTCTCACTTTGCTAAGATCTTGTCGTAATTATTTCTCTATAATTTTACTCCCAGCAAATCTTCAAACAAATGCAGCTAGTTTCCATTGTTTAACTTCCTGGATGATTTTATCAATCTTTTTTGCTCTCTTAGGCTTTCTTGTGAATTTTTTTTTTATCCAATTGACTTCATTATCTCTTTCTCAATCTACCTGCATTATCAGGAAAGTCCACTCTAGTTTCTTCAGTCCTTCTTTTTATAGACAATATCTTGTACCATTGATGTCTTCACACTGAATGTAATCAATCTGATGACCACAGATGTTTTCTTTCTTAGAATTTTCTACGGCTTGAATCCCTTGACAAAGCCCAAAGCAATGTTTCAGCACCTGGGTTAATTATGGGCTTTCATTTACCTTTCTATGAAGCTTCTTAGACAAAGCATTTGATAAGTAAACTGGTACTGATGGTGACAGTCCACCTGGTTCAAATATTAGTTTTCAGTTATCTTTTATGTATATATTTCTTCTTTTAGAGAACTTGTCTATTATTGAGAATTTGGCTATATCACAGATTTAGTTTTTCTTTATTGAAGGAAAAGGGGATTTTTTTTTTTTCTCTCTCTCCAGCTTTATTGTAAACCCATGGAGGATTTATCTGTTACTTTTTAATCTGTAACAATAATGTGGTAGGTTGAATAATGATGCCTCCAGATGTCGAGATCTTAATCCCTAAATCCCAGGAAACTATAAATGGTAACTTATATGTCAAAGGGACTTTGAAAATGTGCTTAACTTGAAGATCTTGAGATGGGGAGATTATCCTGGATGTTTGAAGGTGGGTCCTAAATGTGATCATAAGTGTCTTTATAAGAAGGAGACAGAGGAAGATTTGAATATAAATCCAAGGAGGAGAAGAAAATGAGATCACAGAATTAGAGATTAGAGTGAATCACCCAGGAGCCAAAGACTGTTGGCAGTCTCTAGAATTGGAATAAACAAGGAATGGATTCTCCCCGGGGGCCTGGAGAAAGAACTAGACCTGCTGACACCTTGATTTTAGCTTTATAAGGCTCCTTTTTGATTTCTCATCTCAAGAACTGTAAGAGAATATTTTGTGTTGTTTTAAGTTACTAAATTTTTGGTAGGAGAGACAGGAAACTAATACAACTGGTTATATAGTAGTTATTTGAAAATTAGTTGCCTGACCTTTGGACTTTGGGCTGGAGTAAAGGCAGTAAAGGATCCTCCTACCACCCTGGAAATAAAAGTCTTTGTCATCTACCTGTTCAACTAATAATAAATGGAATAGATCCTACATACTTAAAATGCAATATAATAGAATTTATATTAAAAGACAAAAAAAAAGAATTTGGCTATTAACTATGTGTCAATAATTTCCAAATCTATTTTCCAATTCTGATATTGAGGTACATTCACTTATATTCAAATACATCCTAGACCTTCCCTCTTATGTCTCCAAATCAATATTTATAAAACTAGATTATTAATTTTCCCCTGACTTTTATCTTTATTAACATTCAAGATTTTTTTAAAAGATATCACTGTTTATTTGATTATGTATATTTCATTATTTGAAACCATACTTGACATTTTCATCTTTTCTTTATTCACCATTTATTGAAGTCTCTGTTTTATGATTCTTCTCATTCAGCTTTTATAGACCAGTTACTGAAACAGACCAATCTCACTAGAAAGCTATATGCTACTTGAATAACTTGGAAACATGGCAGAATATAAAAAATCAAATAGCAGTAATAATCTAGGAACTGAATTCTTTCTGTAAGTATTAATTATTGCTTAACATTTGTAGCACAATTAATATTAGTCAAAATGTTATCAATTAAATATTAGAAGGACAGTTGAAAAATAATTAAGGTGTATTGTTGAAAGAATTTTGACTTGTCAACAAATATTATAAAAATAAATACCATTATTATATGTGAATCACCTGATGTGGAAAGGAAGATATATCCTTAAAATTAAACCTAGCAAAAAATCATTATTCAAATGTTTTCTGTAGTTACATCATATAGTAATTACATAATTATACTCAATTGGGTGCAAATTGTTTTTCCTTAAGAAAATAGGATTTTATTTAATTTTGTAATGTTAAAAGAATCTCCTCTCTAATATATACGAAATCCATCTAGACTTGAAAAAATACTGTTCTGTTAATTACCCATGCTAATTGGCTACTTGGAAAGCACGCATATTTAAAATAAACCATTGATTATTTCCTTTTATAAGTGTGGCATCTGTCTCACCAAACAAACTTCAAACTATAGATAGAAACTAATAATATAATGTCTTGACACATTATTGAGGGTTAGTTGTCTTAACTGCCATTTAATTGATTTTGAACTGCTTCATGCCCAGTTGAAGGTAATCACAGGAGCAAAGAGAAGACATGCTCTGGGATGTCCATTAGTCATGCTTTGGATGGTTGCTTATTTTACTACTTTATCAACCAAGTTGCAGCATTGCCAACATCAATGGAATCATTTACATATATTATTAAATTATTCTCCTTTTATATTTGAATGGGGTATATTTTAAAGTACATTAATGCAAAAAACAACTCAGCTCTTGCTAATGTCCAGCAATTAAGAAGATTCAAGTGGAAAACATGAAATTCCTATGTTAAACAATAATCGCAATCTTAGGAACCACTATGAATAAAACATTAACAAATGGAAATTGTAGTAACATGATCCATTGGTAAAACTATAAATTGCAACAATATTATCTCTGCATAGCAACTATAATCCTCTCTAATCTCCAAATGCAGGTAGAAACAGTAACAATCTTTTATGTACTCTAAAATCTTTTCTCTGAAAGCTAGAAAACTGTATATGTGTGCCGTTCTACTATCTTTTGTTGTTGTTGTTATGTGCCCTTGAGTCAGCCCTGACTCATAGTGACCCCTTCCTGGGTTTCCGAGGTGGTATCACTACGGAAGTAGATTGCTCAGCCTTCGTTCAGAAGAGTGGCTGGTGGGTTGGAACCGCCAGCCTTCTGGTTAGCAGTCAAGTGCCTTAGGCACTATGCTACCAGAGCTCCTTACTATCTTTTAACCAAACTCATTTTCTTTTGCTCTTTTAATGGCTCAGTGAATGGATGTTTAGTCTCTTTGGCAAAATGGAAATTCTGAAGCAGCTAGAGACCATATGTCTTATTTTTAACCTCTCAGAGTTTTGTTTTTTGTTTGTTTGTTTTTTGCATTGTAATAAAGGGACAATCTATTTTTGATGTTGACTTCTGACATTTTCCAAAACCTCTACTTTGCCCTTTCCTTTTTGTGTTACATCAAGTCAAGCTGATAAGAAAACCTTAGAGGCTCTTTGCACTACAAGAAAACTACTTAATTTTTCTGATATATATAGGCAGAAATCTGGGGAATATGTGTTAGAATAGCTATGAAGGGTGTTGGGTAATGGTTCAAGGAGCATATAGTTAGATCAGTCTGAGTTTATTGATATGAGCCTACAAAGTACAGATTCTTCACTTAATGTTTCAGCTCAAAAGGCTCTAATTTTATCTAGGTTTATTTGGTTGATTCACTGAAACATGGATTAAGTGGTAGCCTACATTAAATCATGTTGAAATATAAACCTGCCTTAGTATACTGTAGAAGAAGGTATCTGAAGACTTAGGGAAATTGACATTTTAGAGTGAACTTATCAGGTTGGACACAAAGACCCACTCATGAAGGACATACCATTTACAATGGTGAGGGACAAATTTGTGAAGGAAGTATTTTTGAAAAATGCTATGACTGATATTTTACATTAGTTAGATTTGATTGTGGGAGTTGCCCTAACAGAATTAAAACATTCACTACAATGGGCCTGATTGGATATTATGGTGGTAGGGGCTAAGTTTGGTACTTAATAGACAGAGAAAATGTGGGCATGGTTACCATAATGGATAGTAGAGTCAAAGCAGTAATCAGAATAGTTTCACTTGTATGTATTTATGCATTTACTACTTATTCATGATGTCCCTACACGTAAAATCTATGAAATGCTTACTTGGTCTGAACAACTGGAAGAATTCTAGGTCAAGTGAATGGCACTCTAACTTGAATTGCCAGAATATAAAGTCATGGCCCCTCAATTAATTCCCTCATTCTTAAAAGACAGCTTCAATGGGTATAGTATTCATAGTTAACAGTTACTATTATTTCTTTCAGTACTTTAAATGTATTATTTCATTGTCTTCTGGTCTCCATTGTTTTTGAGGTGAAATTGGTACTTGATCTTATTGGGAATCATTTGTATGTGACTATTTGCTTCTTTTTCATTGCTTCCAACATTCTCTCCTTAGCCTTACTTTTTTTAGATCCTGACTATGATGTGTCTGGATGTATATCTCTTTGGGTTTATTCTGCTTAGAGCAGGTGACTGCTAACCAGAAGGCTGGCAGTTCAAACCCACCAGCCACACCTGTGAAGGAAGATTGAGCAATCTACTTCCGTAGTGATACCACCTCAGAAACCCAAGGAGGGGTTGCTATGAGTCAGATCTGACTTGAGGGCAATGAGTTTGTGTTTTGCTTTCTAGTTCTATTAGAGGAGCTCTGTTGCTGTAGTGGTTAAGGCATTTGACTGCTAACCAAAAGATCAGTAGTTTCAAGTCACCAGCTTCACAGAAGAAAGCTGGGGCAATCTGCTTCCATAAAGATTCACAGCCTTAAAAACCCAGTGGGGGTTGGTATGAGTCAGAATCAACTTGTTGGCAATGAGTTTGTTTTGGTTTGGAGAATTCTATGAGGTTCTTGCATTTATAGATGTCCTTCATCAGATTGGATAAGTTTTCTGCATTTATTTATTTATTTTTTAATATTCTTTCTGTCCCGTGTATTTTAGGTCCCTTGATGCTTCCCCAAAATTGCCCTAAACTGTGTTCAGCTTCCTTTAGCCTCCGTTCTTGTTGCTCCTCTGCCTCTGCAGTTTTGACTATCTCCTCCTCTAATTTAGTAATTCTGTATTTTACCTGATTAAATCTGTTGTTAAATATTACTATTGTGTTTCTCAATTCAGTTAATGTCACTTTTAGCTGTATTATTTCTATTTGGTTTCCTTATATCTCTCTCTCTTTTTTTAGATCCTCATTTTGTTCATGCATTGCTTTCCTTATTTCTTTATTTAGATCACTGGCTATACTTTCTTTAAACTTTTTGTTATATTAATATTTTATTATATAATATTTTACTTTTTTATTATTTGATCTTCTAAAGATATGGTTTCTTCACTCCCTTCATCATGTTCATATGATGAGGCCACCATTTCTCTTTTCTTTGTGTGTTTTGTGATTGGAATTTTTGCAAGTGTTATTTTTTTTTTTTTTTCAGTTCTTCACAGTATTTGCTGTTTTTGCCCTCACAACTTTTGGCAGAAATCTCTTAGGCAGGCAGACCTTCAGCTTATGCTTACCATTTCTTCTCCCTGTGATAACTCCTTCCACTTTCCTGGTTTAATTGCTCTTCAAAAGTTCTAGATCACAATTTTCAACTTTCAGTGTCTCCCCAACACACCAGAGAATGCGCTGTAGTCAATCTGTTCACAAACAGACACTGCCACTCAAGTGAGACGTTGTACAATAACAAATCTCTCCATCAAGGGATGCAGTCCTCTGTCTGGTCACTATTCCCTTTTCTTTTGTGTTTGTGCAATCCCATTTTCAGTCTGAAAACTCAGCAAGCCAATCTTGAGGCTAGGTGTTGCCCTCCAGTTTTGCCTGACGCTTCCTTCTCTACTACTTGGAAGCTGCTTATATCTGAGCTGGGATTCACAAAATACACCAGCAGACTTTCCTACATTTCAGCAGGCAGAAGGGCTGGCACTGCCCAAAAGGATTTCTGAGAGATCTGTCTTATTGATTTCAGAGCCCCAGTGGCCCTGTGGTGTTTTGTGGATCAATGTCTACTTAGGTCGTCTACCTTCTGGCTCCATTATAGAAAATCTTCTGTAGGAGTTCATAGCACTCCAGCATCCAACATTTCCCAGGTGGAAGGCTACCATGCTTTAACCAGTCCCCTAGGAGGTCTGTCTTGTTGCTATTGGAGGTTTCTTGCTCCTTTTCATGTCAGCTGTGGGAGTCTCCACTCAAGATATCTGTTTTCTAGCACACAGCAGCTTCAGTTAGCAGTCCTCAGGGCTGGTGGGAAAGAGGAATAGACAGACTCAAATTAACCCCCAGGAAAGGCTGTTCTATTGGTTCCAGAGGCCTGAGCTATGGGGCCTAAAGGGAAGTAGGTAGAGTGCTGAATATGGAAGCAGACTTCACTGTAGGGTACCTTCTGTAGCAATTCACCACAGCCGGGCAACCACCCATTGGAGGGATTGTCATGCTCTGATTAGAGCTCTAGAGAAGTCTATCTTTTTTTGCTATCACCTTCCCCTCAGTAGATTGTTGACTGTGGGTGAAGCCTCTACTCAAGACATCTGCTTCTTAGCACACAGCCACCTCAGTCAGTACTCCTCAGCATGAACTAGAACAGAGGATAGAGAGACAGACCCAAACTGCCATTCTGTTATTTTTGGAAGCCTGAGATATGGGTACACAAGGTGGCAGGTAGAGTGCTGCCTATGGGAACATACTTCACTTCTGGGGCCTTCTGTAGCAATTTTCAGCAATCTGGAAACCTATAGTCACTGAGTGGCTTCAGTCAGATATCTACAAAGGTCTACTTTGTCACTATCAGAACCCCCACACCCCCTATAGTAACTTGGCCATGGTTATAGCATCCACTCAAGACATCTGCTTACTGTTCTACAGTAATCTCAGTCAGTGTGTTAGACTGGGTTCTCTAGAGAAACAAAACCAGTAAAGCTTATATATATGTATGTTATTGTTGTTGTTGTTATGTGCCGTCAAGTTGCCCCTGACTCATAGCGATCCCTCCTTGGGTTTCGGAGGCAGTATCACTAGGGAAGTAGATTGCCCAACCTTCCTACTGAGGAGTGGCTGGTGGGTTTGAACCGCCAGCCTTCTGGTTAGCAGCAAGTGCCTTAGGCATTACGCTACCAGAGCTCCTATATATGTATTTCCATATATATATATGGAAATTTATCTTAGGAAAATGGCTCACACACTTATAGAAGCTGGCAAATCCAAATTTCCTGGGTCAAACATCAAGCTGGAGGCTTTTCCACATCAAGCTGGAGGCTTTTCCTGACTCACGCAGCTGCAGGGGCTGAGGAGCTCAAGGCTGGCAGGCAGTACACCGGCTGTTGACTCCAAAGAATGACGAATTCAAGATCTCCAGGCCGAATGGTGGATTGTTCACTCACGGACAGTTGTAGGCAGCACAACAGAATCCCGATCCACAGAAGAATGTCTCTTTTCCCAGGATGTCCATAGATATACTGGAAGCAGGCCACACACCCCTAAGGAAACTGCCTTTCAACAAATTGGCTGCTTAAAACATAATCATCTGATCCCATCATGGGAATAACCACATCACAATAGCTCAAACCACACAGAATTGTGGTCCAGCCAAATTGACACACAGCTCCAACTATCTCAGTCAGCAATCTTCAATGCCCACTGAAGGTATAGCAGACACACCTGACCTGACCACCAAGGAGGTCTGTTCCATTGTTTACAGATGCCTGAGCTATGGGATTCCCAGAAAGGCAGGTAGATTGTTGACTATATGAGTAGAGTCCACTGCAGGGGCCTTCTATAGCAATTCATAGTAGGCTTGTTGCTGACAGTGTCCAGTTGGGGGAGGTGTTGGCACACTCGGAATTTCCCCAAGGAAGTCTGGTTTATTGACTGTTGGATAGGCAGGAATTATACTGATAGGGGATGCAGGCTTTTTTGCCAGGGTCGCTTCCCCAGTTCACAGCAGCCAGTGGCCCATGTGGCTGGGGAGAGGGGCAGGGATGGTGGGAGATACAATTTTTCTACCATAGGCTATTTATGGCTGATCAATTGATTCTTGCCTGCCTGCAGTTCCCTGTTGTTGTCCTCCACTCACCAAAACTGAGTTTCTCAAGGCTGAGCACAATTTACTTGTATTTCTGTTGTATTTGTGAGGGAGGGTCAGAACATGATCTGTTTATGCCTCCATCCTCCTAGAATCTGTTCTTTTTTTAAAAAAAAAAATATTTTAACTCATATAAGGTTTTTTTTTTTTTTTCCAGAGAATGTTTAACTCACTGCTGTCGAGTCAATTTCAACTCATAGGGACCCCTCTTTGGGTTTTCAAAGTAGTGTCACTATGGAAGTAGATTGCCCCATCTTCCTTCTGAGGAAGGAAGAGTTTGAACCTCCAGCCTTCTGGTTAGCAGTCAAATGCCTTAGGCACTGTGCCACCAGAGAATGTTTAGACATTTAGAAAAGACAAATGAAATTTGTCATTTAGACAAACTTAGTGTGTATTCACACATATCATTAAGACAATAAAATCTCCCAAGAAAAGAAGTCTTAATTTTTCTTAAGTTAACTCTACCCCTTCACAGACCATGACTACTAAAGGCACATACAGAGTATTATAATCAATGTATGGAGTTATACGTAAGGTTAATAAAGAGTAACTATTCTCAGATCTGTAGAAACATGCAACACAATGGATCTTAGCAGCTTCAATTAAAAAAAAAAATGAATACTATGGAATCTATGATACTAACTTCCATCTTCCCCAAAGGAAGATAAAGGAAAACAGAATCAATTCAAATCCTCCAAATATTTAATTAAATCTTTTATTTTAGTAATCCTCAGTAGACAAATGCCTCCTGGAATTTTCAATACAATATACTTAAGCAATAACAAGGCAAGTCTCCCAAAACGTGCTTTACAAAGTTACCAGTTGGATTTATTGATTAATGAAGAGAGAGGAGCAATCTAACATGCAGTTTCCATGATTAAATATGCACAAACTTTTCTATAAACTTAAAATTTTCAAATGATACCTAAACTCATCAAATACTTCAAACATCTGGGATTCTGTAATTTTTATCAACACAATGTTTTTATATGCAAATATAATTGAAATGTTATTTTTAACTATTGAAAATTTGCTCGTATTTATATTATTTCTTGTCAAGACCCTGCTGGTTGTATAGAAGTATGAAAGAACAACGGAATTAAATCAAATATAATAAAAATCATCCTTTTCCATTTTTCTACAGATTATTTATTAGCACTTGGAAACTATTTATAACCTCATCCTATTACTGCTAACATCAATTTCTATGTAAATAGTTGAAATTTGTATTGGGTATTTATAAATAATTCATGAAAGTTTATCAACTTCAATAACTTGTGAGCATTATCTTTTGTGGCTCATAAATACAAAATATAGAGCAAGGTATAGCTTGGATGATCTGAAAAACAGATGTTTCCTTTTTATGAATTTTGGTCAAATTATCTGTAAAGAGTTTCATTTATACAATTAACATACGTGTTTTGGAAAGTTACACCAGAAATTGCTTTGTCATTTTACCTAGTAGGATAACAACAACAAAAAAAAACCTCAATGCCGTCAAGTTGGAGTTGACTCAGCAACCCCTCCTTGGGTTTCCTAGGTGGTAATATTACAGAAGTAGATTGCCCAAGCTTCCTTTTGAGGAGTTGCTGGTGGGTTTGAACAGCCAGTCTACCGGTTAGCACTCAAATGCCTTTGGCACTACAATTTCATTAAACTGACCTTAAATAGAACTACTGATGATATGAGAGATGCTCCAAGTAATGGCTATTTCACATATTGACTTTAACCCTTTCTCCTGATGTCTAATATCTAATAGTTAAGAAGAATTAATGGAAAACATAAAGTCCATTCTACTTTAAAATTTTATGATATAGACACAGATACATCATTTAGAAGATAGTCCTGCATTTACTTTGTTTAAAATCTTCACTAGGCTTTGAAAATGATTTAAATAAAAATGCTCCCCATGATATTATAAAAATTCCAGATGAACTCTTGAACTTGTTCAGAATAAGTATAATCCCTGTAATTCATGAAAGACATTCAAATATTTAAAAATTATCATCAAGTCCTCCTTCAAGAATTTTCCTGCTGAGGCTAGAAATTCTCCTTTCCTTTAAATATCACTGTTAAATGTTATAACCTCTGAACTATGTAAAGTTCATTTTTCTAATATATATATGTCTGTCTGTCTATCTATCTATCTGACTATCTATCCATCTATCTTGTCTTTTTTCTCACAACTTCACAAATAAATTTCTGGCAACCAGTCATGAGGCACCTTCTGAGTTGGCAGAAGAAGAGAAAAAAATAGATCATATGCTTCCCTTTTATTAAAATAGCCTAAATTCACATTTTTGGGGGACAGGGTACATGGACTTATACTGTTGACCCTTGTTTATCTTCCAGCCAAACAAAACACCTAAGAAGTTTTCATATGTACCCCTCCCTTTTAAATGTATCTTCCCCATTTTATATTTGCATAGTCAGTTTTGGGATTATATGAAAAATTTTACATTTACCTTTGTTTTACTAGGTTCAGCAAATTCTACCACTCAGCTAATGGCTTTTCTTGCTTTTTTTTGACAATTGATTGAATTTAACTTGTATTTTATTCTAATAATTGAATTAACCAGCTTTATCTCAGAAAATTAATATATATTTCTAAGGAATATGGGAACTCTGGTAGCATAGTGCCTAATGCACTTGACTGCTAACCAGAAGGCTGGCAGTTCAAACCCACCAGCCACTCCTCGGAAGGAAGATGGGGCAATCTACTTCCATAGTGATACTGCCTCGGAAACCCAAGGAGGGGTCGCTATGAGTCGGGTCCGACTCGATGGCACATAACAACAACAACAACAAGGAATATGATCAAGAAGATCATAGAGATAAAGTTGGTCATCAGCAATGCCCATAGCCCCTATCGTTTCCTTGAATTTTTATCTTCCATTGTTCAAGTGAGGTTTAGGATCCTGTAAAAATTAAGATAGGTCTTTCTTGAGTACCACAGAGAGTTATTATTCACAGAGGGGCTAAAAATATGAAAGGGTGAGAATTTTTCAAGGGCTAGGTTCTTCTTTTAGAACTCTAGGTAGAACTAGGAAAGGGAGAACAGCACTGAGGACTATATATTTTTTTGAGTCCTGATTAAATATTGAAATGTACCACATGTCCAAATTTAGATGATATTTTTCTTTCTAACTACTAGCCTCAAGGTAATTCAAATATATATTTACTTATTTTGTAAATATATGTGTGTGTGTGTGTATACATGTATATGAATTTATCCATTTATCTATCTATGTAAATTTTCAATTATCAGAATTTTTTCAAATAAAATCTTAATAAGGCCAAGCAAAATGACCATATGATAATATGTATTTTTAAAATTGTTGTAAAAAATGGCATCTCTTTTCTTTTACAGGTTTTATTAAAACAGTTTCTGAGGGTAATGATAATAAAAAAAAAAAAAACTTTTCAAAGATAGTATAGTACATAGTATATAGCATTCAAACATTCTTATGAGGAATT
Source organism: Orycteropus afer afer (assembly GCF_000298275.1). Classification (NCBI taxonomy): domain Eukaryota; kingdom Metazoa; phylum Chordata; class Mammalia; order Tubulidentata; family Orycteropodidae; genus Orycteropus; species Orycteropus afer. The sequence goes on along the minus strand of NW_006921705.1, from coordinate 1,054,346 downwards.
TCTTGTTTGAATTTATCTACTCTAGTATAATTTATATAAAAGATTTGCAAGTCATACTTTAATATACTCATTGTTTACCTCTTTATTCAATTATTGAACACTAGATTTTTATTTTTAGATTTTATTGATATGTGACACATTATGAATTCATGTTTAGAATTCAGAATTCTCAAATTCTAAAGAAATAAATTGAAGAAGAAAGACAACACATGGTATTTATTAAAAGTGCTTCAAAGGTGTTTAATACAATCTAATCAGAATCTAATTCAACCTTGGAGAAAATGTTCTGTGGATTATTCCTTTGTTTAAAAATAAAATAAGCTTTTTGATGGGTAAATGTACCTGTACATACATGGTCCACTGAATTTTCTATATTGTATTTTATTCTTACCCTATAATTTCACAGGTAAAAGATTGTATATTTATTTTTGGAAAAAAAAAAATTAAAGAAATAAAAAGCCAACCTTTTTTTTTTTTTTTTTTTAAATAATGATAACCAAAGAAACACAATTCTAAGTGCAAAGTGAGCTATTTTATTTGTTATATTTTGTCTTATGACCTTTTCAAGCAATATTTGGCAAAGATATTTAGACTCCATTTCATTAGTTTTAAAATATTTTAGTATATTTGACAATTTTTGATTATGTCTTTTCAAGTTTTTTACTTAGAAATGTAATTCAAGGTAAGTTCAGAATAATAAAGTATAAATCAGCAATTCTAAGAATTATATAAATCATGAATTCAGCTGCCAATGCAGACTACAATATTATGTATGCTACAAAACAATCAATTGTGGATGATTTATTTCAATTCAAACTGTCAAAGTGACAAGAAAATAAGCTATCAAACACAGCCTTCTTCACAAACATATGTACTCTTTCACTGATAAAACAGTAATATGTAAACAATGAGTAATTTTAGGAATATTCAAATTCTAATATTATGTAATGGATGGCAGCCAAGGACTTTAAAAATCCTCTTCTTTCCATCATCTCCAGAAACTTTATTCTGTAGATAAATTTTGTGTTGTATTTTCTTTTCAGAAAGAGATGAAATTGAGTGTCGAACCACACAGCTTCTCTTATCCTTCAAGTCCCATTTCGATTTTGTGCCATTTTAGAACTTCCTATTTCACAGTTGCATGTTATCAGATATTCTCCAGTGTGTGGACCACCTGCTGCACTCAGTTCATATTTAGAGAAAAACTAGTTTATCTAAAATGCAATTTTTTCTTCTAGTATATGAAAACTGATTTGCAGTGTGTTTCAGTGGAAAAAGTATAAACATAAAAAGCACATAACCACATCTAAAATTGCTAAATATTTTTTGAAATATAGACTTAAAATGTAATGAGTCATAATTATAAGCATATAAAATAAAGTACTATAAAAATGATAATTATGAACACAAAAGTATGTGCTACAGTGGAAAAAGATGATATAAACATTCTCAAACAAATGCAAAATCTATAAAACCTCCACATGGAATATCTACTATTCAGCACTGTTTTATACTTGAGCATACTACTATATTTCTGACTTAAGCCTGGTAGTTTGGGCTGTATATGGGATATTGTTATCATATATCAATGTCTATTGAATAATGATGAAACTCACATTCTATTTCATAAGGGCATATTTGTAATAACTGCTGCCAATTAAGACTTTAGTCTGCTATTAGTATATATACTTATGTGTATTTTATGTACCTACGTTATTTAAAGGACTTATCTTCCTATATAAAAAACAAAAAAACAAACTCACTGCCGTCGAGTCAAATCCAACTCATAGCGACCCCTCCTTGTGTTTCTGAGGTGGTATCACTACGCAAGTAAATTGCCCAACCTTCCGTCCAAGGAGTGGCTGGTGGGTTTGACCCTTCACCCTCTAATTAGTAGTCAAATGCCTTAGGTACTATGCCAGAGTTGCAGATTCTGTTTTTCCTTACTTTCAGACAACTGAATTTTATTGTTTACTCTGTAGACTTTCTCTGAAGGAGCTCTGGTGGCATAGTGCCTAAAGCATTTGACTGCTAAGCAGAAGCCTCGTGATTCAAATCCAACAGCCACTCCTCAGAAGAAAGGATGGGCAATCTACTTCCATAGTGATACCACCTTGGAAACCCAAGGAGGGATTGCTATGAGTAGGATCTGATGTGAGGGCAGTGAGTGAGTAGATTTTCTTCATCTGTTTCTTAGCAATAAACATTGGACATGAAGCCACATCCAACAGCAGCACTTAGTCCATGTAGAATTACTTTCTTCCACACTATCATAAGAGATATCATCTTTAAAAATTATTCATGTGAAACCTTTAATAATTCCACATTGCCTACATTATTAAGATTAAATATCTGAGCATGTTGTATAAAGCCTTTCATAATATGGCCTAAGAACAGTTTTTGTCTTCATCTTCCCATACTATTCATTCAGCCTTCAAAACCCAACACTTTATAAGCATCCACAGCTCTTTGACTTCCCTCATCATTTTTCCTCCCTGAAGACCCTCTCTAATATGTATTCAGCATTAAATAAATAGGACAAATGTCCTTGTTTTGATAATGTCCTCTGTGATGCTTGCATAGTGTCTTCTCTCCTTGTGATCCAATAATTTATATAAGCATCTTCTATCATAGATTACCTGATGTTTTTAATTATTTATTGGCATATCACACTATCACTTGAAAAATTTCCTTCACAGCCAACCTGCCCAGTGCTACACGTCGTCTAATGTCCTGACTGCTGCTTCCATTGGCATTGACTATAGAGCCAAGCAATGTGAATTCTTTGACAACCTCCATCTTCTCTCCATTTATCATGATGCTGCTTATTGGTCCAGTTGTGAGGATTTTTGTTTTCTGTATATTGAGATGTAATCCATACTGCAGACAGTATTCTTCAATCTTCATCAGTAAGTACCTCACATCATCCTCACTTTCAACAAGCAAAGTTGTATCATCAGCATATCTCAGGTTGTTAATGATTCTTCCTCCAATCCTGATGCCATGTTTTCCTTCATATAGTCCAGCTACTCGGATTATTTGCTCAGCAAATAGATTGAATAAGTATGGGGAAAGGATACAACCCTGACACACACTTTGTTGATTTTAAACCATGTAGTATTCCCTTGTTCCATTCAAACGACAGCCTCCTGGTCAAGGTACAGATTCCTCATGAGTACAATCAAGTGTTTGGGAATTTCCATTCTTCTCAATGTTATCCATAATTTGTCATGATTCACATAATCAAATGTCTTTGCATAGTCAATAAAACACAAGTAAATATCTTTCTGGTATTCATTACCTTGAGCCAAGATCCATCTGACAGTAGCTATGATATCCCTTGTTCCACATCCTCTTCTGAATCCAGTGTGCACTTCTGGAAGTTCTCTGTCAATATACTGCTGCAACCGTTTTTGAATTATCTTCAGTAAGATCTTACTTGTGTGTGATATTAATGATATTGTTCTATAATTTCCACATTCTGTGGGATCATCTTTCTTTGGAATGGG
>NW_006921705.1:1044985-1049747 GCF_000298275.1 Orycteropus afer afer | reverse complement strand
TCTTCCTCTAATCCTGATGCCACGTTTTTCTTCATATAGTCCAGCTTCTTGGATTATTTGCTCAGCATATAGATTGAATAAGTATGGGGAAAGGATACAATCCTGACACACTCCCTTCTTGATTTTAAACCAAGTAATGTCCCCTTGTTCCATTCAAACAACAGCCTCCTGATCAAGGCACAGGTCCTCATGAGTATAATCAAGTGATCAGGAATTCCCATTCTTCTCAATGTTATCCATAATTTGTCATGCTCCACACAATCAAATGCCTTTGCATAGTCAATGAAACAGAAGTAAACATCTTTCTGGTATTCTTTGCCTTGAGCCAAGATCCATCTGACAGAAGCTATGATATCCCTTGTTCCATGTCCTCTTCTGAATCCAGCTTGCACCTCTGGAAATTATCTTTCAATATACTGCTACAACCATTTTTTAATTATTTTCAGTAAGATCTTACTTGTGTGTGATATTAATGATATTGTTCTATAATTTCCACATTCTGTGGGATCATCTTTCTTTGGAATGGGTACAAATATGGATCTCTTCCAGTGAGCTGGCCAGGTAGCTGTCTTCCAAATCTCTTGGCATAACCAAGTGAGTGCCTCCAGTGTAGCATCCGTTTGTTGAAATATCTCAGTGGGTATTCCATCAATTCCTGAATCCTTGTTCTTCGCCAATTCCTTCATTGCAGCTTTGATTTTCTCCTTCAATACCACTGGTTCTAGATCATATACCACTTCCTGAAATGGATGAAGATCAACCAAGTCTTTTTGGTACAGTGATTCTGTGTATTCCTGCCATCTTCTCTTGATGTTTCCTGCATCATTCAATATTTTGCCCCTAGAATCTTTCAATATTGTAACTTGAGGCTTACATTTATTCCTCAGTTCCTTCACCTTGAGAAATACCAAGCATGTTCTTCCTTTTTGGTTTTCTAACTCCAGATCTTTGAATATTTCATTATAGCAATTGGCTTTGTCTTCTCAAGCTGCTCTTAAAATCTTTGGTTCAATTTTTTTATCTTGTCATTTCTTCCATTTGCTTTAGCTACTCTCCACTCAAGGGCAAGTTTCAGAGTTTCTTCTGTCATCCATTTTGGTCTTCTCTTCTTTTGTTGTCTTTTTAGTGACCTCTTGCTTTCTTCGTGGATGATGCTCTTGATGTTATCCCACAATTTCTCTGGTTTTTGGTCACTGGTATTCAATGCATCAAATCTATTCTTTAGATGTTCTCTAAATTCAGGAGGGATATAATCAAGATCATATTTTGGCTCTTGTGGACATGTTTTAATTGTCTTTAACTTCAAGTTGAACTTCCATATGAGCAGTTGACGGTCTGTTCCACAATCAGCTCCTGACCTGGTTTTGGCTGAAGATATTGAGCTTTTCCACCACCTCTTGGCATGGATGTAGTCAATCTGATTCCTGTGTGTTCCATCTGGTGAAGTCCACATGTACAGCTGCCATTGGTGTTGTTGAAAAAAGTTGTTTGCAATGAACAAGTCATTGGTCTTGCAAAATTCTACCATGTGAGTTTCAGCATTATTTCTGTCACCAAGGCCAAATTTTCCAAGTATCGGTGATTCTTCTTTGTTTCCAACTTTCGCATTCCAGTCACCAGTGATAATTAACACAGCCTGATTGAATATTCAGTCAGTTTCAGACTGCAGAAACTGATAAAAATCTTCAATTTCCTTATCTTTGGCTTTGGTGGTTGGTGCATAAATTTGAATAATAGTCATATTAGCGGGTCTTCCTTATAGGCATATGGATATTTTCCTATCACTGACAGCATTGCACTTCAGGACAGATCTTGAAACATCCTTTGTGATGATGAATGTCATGCCATTCCTCTTTACACTATCATTCCCAGCATAGTAGACCATATGGTTATTTGATTCAAAATGGCCAAAACCAGTCCATTTTAGCTCACTAATGCCGAGGATATCAATCTTTATGTGTTCCATTTCATTTTTGACAATTTCCAATTTTCCTAGATTCATACTTCGTACATTCCATGTCCCGATGATTAATGGATGTTTGCCACTGTTTCTCCTGAATTTGAGTGGTGGCACCTTAGCAAATGGAGGTCTCAAAAGCTTCACCTTATCCATATGAGTAAGGCTGGTTTTACTCTGATAATGCAGTTCTTGCCTTGTCCTACTTTGAGAGCTTTCTAAACTAAGTGACTCATCTTCCTTTTCTGTATTGGACAATGTTTCCCGACTATTCATAAAGTTTCACAGTAATGTATCATAGAGTGTTTCTCTGTTATTCAGGTTTTCCCTGGCCATTTCTTTGAGATTGGCCTCTTGATTCTTCCTAGTCTGTCTCAGTCTACAAGCCAGGCTGATACCTGTGCACCATGTGCACCCCACTGGGTTTGAAACACCAGTGGCACAGCTTCAAGCCTCAGAGCAACACGTCACTACAGTAGGACAAACTGACAGACAAGTTTGTCTCCCTTAGCTGTTGGAAACCTCTCCAACCACTTGGATCGCTGTGGATAATTCCTCACTCTGACCTGGTCCCCTTGGCTTTTTCTGTCCTTTCTCTGCTTTCCCACCTTTCTGTTTGTGGGATGTGGCCTGGTTTCTCTCTCCTCACCTGGATCCCTGTGGCTGACTCCTCAATCTGACCCGGTTCCCTTGGCCTTTTCTGTCACTTCCCTGCTCTCCCACTTTGATGCTTGTGGGGCATCACCTGGGTTCCCTCTCCTCACCTGGATCCCTGTGCCTGACTCCTCGATCTGTTCGGTTCCCTTGGCCTTTTCTGTCATTTCCCTGCTCTCCCGCCTTGCTGCTTATGGGGCATATGAGGTATGAGGCAGCCTAAAAAGACAATCATGACTGACAAATACGACAAATAAGGTATGAGGCAGCCTAAAAAGACAATCACAACTGCATATTCAGCATTTTGGGAATTGTGATTTCCTGACTAGATCCATCCTTTCATTCATTTAATGAATTTTTACTTAGCACCTGCTGTATATTTGGATCTGCTGTGATCTGTAAGATAGACACAGTTCCCACTCTCACAGAGCTTACATTCTGACAAAGAATTCATAATAAAAATTCTGTAAATATAAACATTTTCCAAAACAGAAGTACAGGTTAATGTTCAGTTCCATAAGAATGGAAACCTAGCTCATTCCAGATGGTCTAAAAATACTTTGAAAAAGCATTGTCTAGAGAAAGACCTGGTAACCTGCTCCTGTAAAGATTACAACAAAGAAAATCCAATGGGGTAGTAGTACTCTGTGATGTTGGGTCACTGTGAGTCAGGAATGACTCAGTGGCACCCAGCAACAGGATGTTCAGGTGAAGATAAGGGAGCAGAAGCATGACACAGGTGGAAGAAATATGAACAAAGTTCCATAAATTTTAGAGTGCCCCAAAAAAGCCAAAAAGGTTGGCACCATTCGGAGGAAGGGTGGAGAGATTCTGAATAGGTAGACTGAGCTTAGATCCTAAAGAACCTTTGCAAAATTGGCACAATGGAAAACCACTGAAGGATTTTTTTTAAAAGGGAATAAGGAACCATGTGTGGCAGTTATGTTTGTGTGTCAGTTTGGCTGGGCCTGGTTGAGTGGCTGGGCAGCTGGTGGTAGTTATTTCCCATGATGAGACTGGAAATCAACTCCATGGTGGGATCTACCACAAGCAGCTGAGTAGCTACTTTGGGTATGTGGTCTGCTTCCTGTATATAAGAAGCAGCTTTGGGAATGGTCTCTAGCTTATGGCACACTCGGACCCTGCATGTAGCCATGTCATTGTTCAGCAGCTTGCCATGCTCTGCTCACCTTGAGACTTACAATGGACTTAAATTAATGGCCTGTCATGTGGTTTGGTAACATCAGAACTGTGCCATTTTATTTGCCAGCCTTGGGCTTGTTAGCCTCAGCAGCCAGTAGCTGCATGAGTGAAGAGATGCCTCTAGCTTCAGTGGGCCGGGAGCAAGAGGCAGAGCTGAAGCCCAAGGTCAAGGGGCTTTCACACAGCACCTAGAGCCTGGCACTTTGAACTTGGATTTCTAGCCTCCTGAACTGTAAGAGAATAAACTCCTGTTTGCTAAGGCCAACCCATTTGTGGTATATTCTTGTCAGACTGGCACTGGGTAACCAGAACACCCTGCTTACATATTGGTTAATTACTCAGCTGCTAACCAAAAGGTCAGTAGTTTAAACCCATCAGCCACTCTGCGGAAGAGAAGACCTGGCAGTCTGCTCCTGTAATGATTAAAGTCTAGGAAACTCTATGGGGTAGTTCTACTATGCCCAATATGGTCACTATGAGTTGGAATTGAATCTATGTCACAATAACAACAAAAATATGATTTGATTTCCAGTTTTAAAGCATTATTCCAGAGAAAAGTTTTAGGAGATTTGGAGGAAGTTAGAATAATATACACAAGGAAACAAATGAAGGTGCCAATGCAGCAGTGCAGGATATACCAAAAAAGAAGCAAAGAAATAATGGCGCTTGAGTGCCATTTTATCATTTGAGAAAGAGGAACATTGATAACTATAACAACTATGTATATGTGTGTATATATGTATATATGTGTATATATATATATATATATATATATACACATAACTATATATAACTATGTACCAAACAGTGTTTCTTTGCTATTCAGTGTTTGGTACATAGTTATATATAGTTATGTAAATATTATATATATATTTAAAAAGTGGGAACTCTGGTGGCTCAGTGCCTAAGGCATTTGACTGCTAACCAGAAGGCTGGTGGTTCAAACCC
>NW_006921705.1:1042817-1044885 GCF_000298275.1 Orycteropus afer afer | reverse complement strand
TATATATATATATATATATATATACACATAACTATATATAACTATGTTGTTGTGGTTGTTGTTGCTGTTGCTATGTGCCATCGAGTCAGACCCTACTCATAGAGACCCCTCCTTCCTCCTTGGGTTGCCGAGGCAGTATCACTACAGAAGTACATTGCCCAACCTTCCTTGCATTAGGTGCTGTTGAGTTGGTTCTGACTCACGTTGTTGTGGTGGTTAGGTGCTGTTGAGTCATCTCCCACTCTTAGTGACCCTATGAACAGCTGAACAAAACAGTGCCAGTCCTGTGCCAGCTATCCCCTGCTGTACCTGAGCCCACTGTTGCAGCCACTGTGTCAATCCATCTCGTTGAGGGCCTTCCCCTTTTTTATTGATCCTCTACTTTGCCAAGCATGACGTCCTTCTCCAGGTAATAGTGCCTTGTGACAACATGACCAAAGTAGTTGAGACAAAGTCTGGCCCATTATCATTTCCAAGGAACATTCCAGCTGTTCTTCCAGGACAGACTTGTTAGTTCTTTTAGCAGTCCATGGTACTTTCAGCATTCTTTGCCAACACAACTCAAAAACATTGATTCTTCTTCAGTCTTCTTTATTCATTGTCCAGCTCTCACATGCAAATGAAGCGATTGAAAATACCATGGCTTGTGTCAGGCACATCTTAGTCTTCAAGGATAAATTTTTTGCTCTTCAGCCCTTGAAAGAGGTCCTTTGCAGCTGATTTGCCCAGTGCTATACATTGTCTGATATCTTGACTGCTGCTTCCACAGGTGTTGAATATAGTATAAGTATACTATACAAGTATAGTATAGTGATTCATAATGGACTTATGGACTATACAACAGAACAAAACACTGCCATCTCCACAATTGTTGTTATGTTTGAGACCATTGTTGGAGCCACTGTGTCAATCCATTTCATTGAGTGTCTTCCTCTTTTGTGCTGACCCTCTACTCTACCAAGCATGAAATCTCATTCTTGGGACGGTCCCTCCTGACAACATAACTAAGTATGAGAGACAAAGTTTGCCTATTCTTACTTCTAAGGAGCATTCTGGCTGCACTTCATCTAAGATTGATTCATTTGTTCTTCTGGTTCTTCATGGTATATTCAATATTCTTCACCTACACTGTAATTTCTGAGAGATATATAGCATGTATAATTGACAAATGCATTTAATGTGAGGTATAAGGGTATAGGAAGCAGATAACATGACTTCCATCTCTCTGGCTTGAGGAATGAGACAAATGGTGGTGACATTTAGTGAGACTGGGAAACCAGAGGAAAGTTTTTTTTTAGGGGAATATGAGGGATGATGTGAATTGTGTACTAATGCTTTTGAAGTGCATTTGAGTAATCCAAGGGGGATGCTAAATAGTTCCATGACACTTCTATTAAAATTTAATTATCAACATGTACTGAAAAATACACATGAATATTTATATATATATATTTATATTTTATGATATGTTGTTCAATGTATGTGCGCCTTTAAGAGAAGTGGTCATTTCCAATATCTATCTTTTCTTAAAACTTTATTTCTTTGTTGTTGGTGCTGTTGAGAATATATACAGCAGACCGTGCAGGGATGCCACAATTTCTACACGTGGAATTCAGGTACACTGATTACATTCTTCGAGTTGTGCAAACCATATCACCCTCCTTTTCAAAATGTTTCCTTTTCTAAATTCAGTACCCCTAAATTTCCTATCTAATCCTTTGAGTTGCTGTTGTCAATTTAATCCCATATAGATCCTGAAAAAGCATAATGCCTGGGGCAGACATTCTTCGCTAGTTAAGTTAAACAATAGTTTGGTTTTAAGAAGGCTTCAGGGGATATTTTTGGTTTAAGGTTTAAAGAATATCTCAGAATAATTGTTTTGTGGTCTCACCAGTCTCCATGATTGCAGGATATCTGGATTTTATGAGAATTTAAAACTCTGCTCTGCATTTTCCCCCTTCTCATCAGTATCTTTGTATTTGTTGTTGTTGTTGTTATTTGCCGTCGAGTCGGCCCCGACTCATAGCGACCCCTCCTTGGGTTTCCGAGGCAGTATCACTACGGAAGT
>NW_006921705.1:1027803-1042717 GCF_000298275.1 Orycteropus afer afer | reverse complement strand
AGGAGTGGCTGGTGGGTTTGAACCGCCAGCCTTCTGGTTAGCAGTCAAGTGCCTTAGGCACTATGCTACCAGAGCGCCTATCTTTGTATAGAATCTTTAATAAAAATGTTCTATAGGGGTAGCTGGACACCATCCAGTTCTGGACTCACGGCAATGGAGCCAGTTGTTCCTGGAGGCAATTAGTTACAGATTTCATTTCTTCCTCCAATTGGTTATTTTCTTTCTTCTTCTGTTGCTCCAAGCAAAAAGAGACCAAAATCTGCCTTTTTTATATGTAGTACTGGTACTTCTATAGTAAAATACGTAGTATTTTTGTTTTGCTTTGCATTAAGAATAATATAGTGCATAGACTGAAGCTAAATTACAGAATTTGTTGTTATTGTTGTTGTTAGGTGCCATTGAGTCAATTCCAACTCACAGCATCCCTATGTATAACAAACTGAAACACTGACCAGTCCTGTGACGGTCCTGTGCCGTCCTCACAATGGTTACTATGACCGTTGTTGCAGCCACTATGCCAATCCATATATTGGAGCGTCTTCTTTTTTCACTGACCCTCTACTTTACCAAGCATGATGTCCTTCTCTAGAGACTTGTCCCTCCTGATAACAGATCCAAGTATACGGGACAAAGTCTTGCCATCCTTTCTTCTAAGGAGTATTTTGGCTATAATTCTTCCAAGACAGATTTGTTTATTCTTCCTACAGTCCATGGTGTATTTAATACTCTTCATCAACAACATAATTCAAATGCATTGGTCCTTCTTTGATCTTCCTTATTCATTCTCCAGCTTTTGCATGCATATAACTCAATTGAAAATACTATGGCTTGGGTCAGGCACACCTTAGCCTTCAAAGTGACATCTTTGCCTTTTAACACTTTAAAGATGTCTTTTGCCACAGATTTGCTCTACATACAACATAATTAAACTCAGGAAAGAAGCATGTTTAATAGTTTATATTCAATTTATAGGAGACTACATCTATTTTATGTACCTTTTGCAGGTTCTTTCCATGGATTAAGGAGCTCTGATGGTGTAGTGGGTAAGGCACTTGGCTGCTAACCAGAAGGTTAGATGTTCAAACCCACCAGTTGCTCTATGGGAAGAAGATGGGGCAATCTACTTCCATAAAGATTTACAGCCTTGGAAACCCAATGGGGGTCTCTATGAGTCAAATGACTCAATGACAGTGACTTTGGTTTATTATCATCATTATTATTTGATTTTCCATTGATTAGGGGGGAAAAAATGTGTGTGTGGTTGCTATTACTAACGCTTATGACCTCCACATGAGTATCAACCTGTGATGTTTATCTGTCAAATCATAATTCCTTGAAGTTAGATGACCACTGGAGTTTATAAGTGTATACATGGAATACTCAAGCAATCTGAACAATTCACAACTATACACAGAAACAATGTTTACAACAACCAACTCTTATATGCAGCATAGTGACTAAACATTGGGATTATTTGTAATTAGGTTAACCCAATGCTATATAGTGGATTGTGACTCATGCCTACCTTATAGGGCAGACTAGAATTGCCCCATAGGGTTTTGAAGGTTGTAATTTTTTATGAAAGTAGACTGTTACACCTTTCTCTTGTGGCTGGTAGGTTCGAACTATGGACCTTTTGCTTTGTAGCAGAGTGCTTATCCACTGTGCCACCGGGGCTGCTTTCAGGTTATTTGTCATCAAACCTTAAATACTGACTGAGACCCAGAGCAAATGTATTCAACTCTGTGCATCTACTCCTTATCTGTGAATTGGAACCTGGTGACAGTGAGACTTAAATAAATAGTTGTTTTTGTTGTTCGATCCCATAGGGTTGGTTCTGATTCATGGTGACCCTATGTACAAAAGAACAAAACTCTGCCAGGTCCTGTGATACCCTCACAGATGGAGCTATGGCTGAGCTCCTTGTTGTACCCATTGTGTCAATTCTTCTCATTTAGGATCTTTCTCTTTTTCATGAACCCTCTACTTTACCAAAGACGATATCCTTTTCCAGGGACTGGTCACTCCTGATGACATGACCAAAGTACAAGACAGAAGTCACATCATCTTCACTTCTAAGGAGCATTCTGGCTGTACTTCTTCCAAAAGAGATTTATTCACCTTCTGACAGTTCATGGTATGTTCAATATTCTTTGCCAACATCATAAATAAAATGAATTAGCACATGTAAAACCTTTAAAATACTGAATGGTATATGGTAAAAGCTTAGTAACCCACCAAAGCTCCTAAAGGCTTAGTAAAATTTAGCTATCATTATAGAATATTTTGCCTAATATATAAGCTGTTATTTGACTTAAGATCCTTAATAATGAAAAATTGTAATATTAATTCAATGGGTGTATCTTTTCCAAATATATGCTATAGTTCTTAGTAATGTTGGCAAGCTTTAGATTTTACTGGGAATTTGATTTCTAATAAGCTATACTTAACTATACTAACTGTATTTAACATTTATATTCCGAATTCTGGAAGAAGGAGGCATACACACACACACACACACACACACATATACATGCACACACACTTTACATATAATGAGGACTTCCCACTGCTATCAAGTCGGATGCAACTCATAGCGACCCCTCCTTGGGTTTCCGAGGCAGTATCACTCTGGAAGTAGATTGCCCAAACTTCCTTCCAAGGAATGGCTGGTGGGTTTGAACTGCCAGCCTTCTGGTTAGTAGTCAAATGCCTTAAGCACTAAGCCACCAGAGCTTAGCTTATCCAAAGTGAAAACTGCACATTGAAAACAGATTTAGTGTGTTTATGTTGTCTTGGCAATATCAGTTCCTTTCCGTGTAAATACAAGTCTTTCATAGGACTATTTATATCCAGTTCTTCAGTTTCTATTTGTAAATCTTGATGTTGTTACATCTCAGCTGTTTGGGATGACACTTGTTTTTCACATTCTCATTTCTTAACTTGTGTTGTGTGGAATTTTTTTTTTTTTATAAAGCATCAAAACTTTTGGAACATCTTTATTTTTATATTTAATATGAACAAATAAAATAAAATTCTAAGTAGTTTAACACTGGTTTCCACCATACACATTGGGTATTAATAGAAAATCAAGTAAATTTGTTAAAGGAAGAGCCTGACCACAACAGAAACTCAAGGAAAGGAGTAAGATGCACATGCCCAACTCCACTCACCCATTAAACAACTTTATATGAAATAGAATCTTTGTAAGCACATTCCATTATTTGGAATGCTTCACATGACTAAAATGGTTTGCACAAACTCTGTCTCCATTTTGTCCTAGACTCTACTTCTGGTTCTGAAAAAGTCACTCATGACTATTTATATAAACAAGGGAAGGACAGCTTGCCATCTGGAGAAATGTGGTTGAAAGTACGTTAACTAGTATGCAGAAAAGTGGTTACACAAGGAACTTGCCTGGGCATGTCCTTTCTACACAAAGAAGTTGCCTAGGCCTGTCCTTAACAATTTACCAAAATTGGCCAGTCTGAACTTACTTTAGGTAGCCAATCAGAATATTTTTCATAGTTCATTCCTGATATTTTAATATTTAAACCTGTGCATCTCTGACTGGTGGAGTGCTTTGTAACTGCCTCATTGCTCTGTATTACACCAGTTTGCAAATAGCTCAATTCCTCAATAAATCTCTTTGCTTTTACTTTAAGCAGAGTTTGTGATGTTTCTCTATAATAAATCCATGTAAAGATAAAAATGTAACAAGTTGAATGCAAACAGATTAATAAATTTCAATGTAAAAATGTCTTAAAAGTTACCTTGATCTCATCAATCTTCATTTATAAATTATAATGACTTTCATTTGCTTACAAGGTAACTTTTAAATTATATAATACACCATTAAATGTCATTTACAATCTGAATCCAACAATTAACAGTTATTGAGTGCCAAGTATAATAATAATAATAAGCAGAAGAAGACAGAAAAAAAAAAGAGCTAGTACTTATCAATGAGAAAATGGAAAGAAAATCAGAATAATCAAGTTATTCAGTGCCAAATAGCCGATCAGAAAGCTCAGGATTGAACTGAAATGGTCTAACTTCAAAATTCTGGCTCTTAGACTCTATATCTAGCTTCTAACAATATGTCAAATCCTTGGATAGAAGGGCTCACTATCTTGTAGTGAATAGCTAAGTAAACATATAGTTGTAATAAAACATGTTGTGATAGAGAAATAAACACTCCCATCTGACTGTAAGCTTTTCACTGTACTGTGATAATCTCTAAAGCTGTTATGTTTTATTTGATATTTTATTCTCAAAGTCTCCCATAATGCCTACCACATATTTTTTTTTTTTTTTTAAATGGCAAAGTTCTGACAAAGCACTAGCAGAGTTAGAGAAAGCTTTGTATATGAAATGACATTTGAACTCCATCTTGAAGAAATAAATGCAGGTATTCAGAAATGGATTCAGAGGTAAAGGATACATGAGACAGAGAAAATATGTGTGATTTGAGGTCTGTTGGCGAGAAAGCATTTGAACTCTTGGGAAATGTGTGTTTGAGAGGTAGAGGAATCTGAAGGGTAGTGTGGGAGAAAATTCTGGACATAGAGTCAGGGAGGCAGAGGAAGGAGACCCTTTTATATTAGGCTCTGCCTGAGAGTCTCTGTGTAGATCACTACCTGGAAGTTATCGGTAGTCCAGCCTCACTGGGATCAATTGAGTATATGTGCCTTCTGAGGAAGTTCTCCAGTAACTGGGCACAGCCGAAAGTCTATCATGCTTGTGCCCAATTTGGTTGAAATTTGGACCCTCCACACACACACGTTGCTAATGTGAATAAAATTCAATAGAGGTGAATTTGCAGGGAGATTGATAATGATTTCTACAAAGTGAGGATTTTAATCTTTAAGAGAGTCAAATTATATTTTCAAAACAGGGCTTTCTTATAAATATAATTTTGTGCCAAATTATTAATGTAGCCTCTGATTTATTGAAGAAAAGACACATAACATGATAAATCTGCTTTCAAGAGCCTTTAGAAGAATTAGGGATATAGATGCATTTGAGTAAAAAATATTGGGATAAAATTGCTGTATTAATTACAAAACTCATTAGCAGCCTCCTGGCATTAAAATCATACTCTCTGGGTAACTTATCCTTGCTGTACAGAAATATACAACTAAATATGAACCTCATGTAGTATATGGGCTCGAATCAAACAGTAAAAGGTAAAGTCAAATGCAGGTACATTCTTCTGCATAATTAAATAATCTTTGGAGTGTCTTTTAAATAATGCCAAATATAACACTGAAAGAACATTATATTGACTCACTCCATTTTATTTTACTTGCAAAATTAAATATATGTATATATTCAATCTGTATGTTGAACAAATAATCCAAGAAGCTGGACTATATGAAGAAAAACATAGCATCAGGATTTGAGGAAGACTCATTAACAACCTGCAATATGCAGATGACATGACCTTGCTTGGTGAAAATGAATAGGACTTGAAGCACTTATTGATGAAGATCAAAGACTACAGTTTTCAGCATGGATTACAACTCAACATAAAGAAAACAAAAATTATCACAACTAGACCAATAAACAACATCACAATAAATGAAGAAAAGAAGTTATTAGGGATTTCATTTTACTTAGATCCACAATCAACACCCATTGAAGCATCAGCCAAGAAATCAGACATCATATTGTACTGGGCAAATCTGCTGCAAAGACTTCTTTAAAGTGATAAGAGGCAAAGGTGTCACTTTGAAGACTAAGGTGCCCCTAACCCAATCTACGGTATTTTCAATCACTTTATATGCATGTGAAAGCTGGACAATGAACAAGGAAAACCAAAAAGAATTGATGTCTTTGAATTATGATGTGGATGAAGAACACTAAAAATACCATGGACTGTCAGAAGAAAAAACAATCTGTCCTGGAGGAAGCACAGCTATAATTCTCCTTGGAAGCAAGAATGGCCAGACTTCATCTTCACCTTTTTTGGTCATGTTGTCAGAAGGGACCATTATCTGGAGAAGGATATTATGTTTGGTGTAGTAGAGGGTCAGCAAAAAAGAAGAAGACTCTCAACAAGATGAATTGACATAGTGGCTCACTATGTCAATTGGCTCAAGTATAGCAAGGATTGTGAGGATGGCATACAACTGGGCAGTGCTGCATTCTGTTTTACAGAGGGTCACTATGAGTCAGAGTCAACTCATTGGCAACTAACAACAACAACAACACACACACGCACACCTATATACTCACAAACACACAAGTGACCTAATTGCTTTTTTTTTCAAGTTAACTTTTGTCACAGAAGATGGAGTGATTGCCTGGAGGCAGGGAGAGCAATTAAGAAAGATTTTTTACTAAGGTAAGTGAGAGAAGACATTGCTGTGGAGTCAGATCCGACTCATAGCGACCCCCTTTGGGTTTCTGAGGCAGTATCACTCCGAAGTAGATTGCCCAATCTTCCTTCTGAGGAGTGGGTGGTGGGTTTGAACCACCAGCCTTCTGATTAGCAGTCAAATGTCTTAGATACAGTGGTAGCAGAGCAGGATCTAACTTTAGGTGTTGGGGATCGAGAGTATCATACAAAGGTGTGTAGACTAATACATCTTGACTTATACTATGAGTTCTACTTTAACAGTTTTACCTTCTTTTGTGTCTGTACTCTTACATCCCAATCACACTGCTCCATTTCTCTCAGTGCTTTTCCCTCTCCTAACTGCTCACTGTTTATATAGTCAATTTTTCTACAAGCACTTTCCAGGCTAGGCTATCCACATTTGAATTAGTCATTTTTTCTTTCTTAATTATTATAGCAATTATTGCTCATAAAGTTATTCAGCTATTATTCATGTGAAGTCTTAAAATATTTTCTTGTTCAGTTGGGTAGTGATTCGTATCTACATTTATCTAACTTTCTGAGATTATTTGATGGTAGATTTTATACTCTTGGCACATAGAAGGCATTTAATAAATGAGTGCTTTATTTAAACTAGAGTAAAAGTTGGTGTTTTAGAATTTATTTACCATTTTAGGAATAGATTTGTTTGCTACAGAGTATGGTTTCCTTTAAATTAGTGATAAAAAATAGTTATGATTAGCAAGCAGAAAGCTAGGATTATAATTAATTTTTGAAGCAATGAATCAAGTGAAACACATTTCTTTGAATCATAAACTCATTAGGTATATTTTGATAAATAACACAAATTTTTATTTTTAAATTAGTGTTATACATTTTTAAACATCTCTTTTCTTTCAAAATAATAATTGCATTTTTGGTTGTGGAATAATGTTCAGTCACAGAAGGGAGAACAAAAATTATTTTCATACTACAATCTGATTTATGACAACACAGATTGTGCTGGTCACTTTCCTTATACAAAGGCAGAAAGGAAAAGAAGGGTAGGTGTTCTGGTTCCCTAGTGCCACTCTGACAAGAATATACCACCAATGGGATGGCCTTAACAAACAGGAGTTTATTCTCTTACAGTTTGGAGGCTTTAAGTCCAAGTTCAAAGTGCCAGGGTCTAGGGGCTGGGTGAAAGCCCCTCAACCTTGGGGTCCAGCTCTGCCTCCTGCTCCTGGCCCACTGGAACAGAGGCATTTCCTCACTTAGATAGCTGCTGGCTGCTGAGGCTGACAAACCCAAGGTTGACAAGTAAAAAGGCACAGTCCCAATGTTACCAAACCACATGGCAGGCCATTAATTCAACTTCATTGTAAGTCCCAAGGTCAGCAGAGCATGGCAGGCTGCTGAGCATCAACACAGCTACATGCAGGGTCCACCGTGACATAGGCTAGAGACCATTCCCAAGGCTTCTCCTTATATGCAGGAAGCAGACCACATCCCAAAGGCAGCTACTCAACTGCTTGTGGTAGATCCCACCATGGAGCTGATTGCCAGTCTCATCATGGGGAATAACTACCACCAGCTGCCTAGCCACTCAACCAGGCCCAGCCAATTTGACACACAAACATAACCACCAAAGTAGGCAATTTAACAGAATTTAAAGAAAGATTAACAAAAAATGTAATCTCATTTTCAATTTAGGAATATAATGTAAAAGTGATTTGACTTTACAAATCTGAAATGTATTTTAAGACAGAATCTACATACTGTCCTGTTGCAAAATATTGGACTAATATACTAATGCAATAAATTCTGTAATATATTAATATACTTCCCCTAAACCCACCTAAACCCACTAGCTGATTCATGGGAGGAAGATGAGGCAATCTACTTTCCTAAAAATTTACAGCCTTGGAAAACAAGTCAGAATCAACTTGATGGCAGTGGGTTTGGCTTTAAATTATGGCCAGAAAATGTGAAGGACGTACAGCACTAACTGAAAATGAAAGGAAAGAAAACATGTAGCTACTACTTGAAATTTACTTAGATCTACTGTCAAAGACAGTTAGTTACAGGGATGGGGAGGATTCTAAAAAAGTAAAACATAACAAATAAAAAATCCTTTTAAGGAATATTTGAAACCATCTCAGGTGGGCAACTGCCAACTAAAACACAGTCAAAGATACAGCCTTGAGAAGAGCATTGTTCCAGACACTTGCTTTAGGACTGAAAAAATTAGGGTAAGCCATGAAGGACAACCTGGAAAGAGAAAATACAATGGTCATTCCATTTGAGATGGGAATTAATTCTATTTTTTTTTTTTTTCACAGTATAAGTTGGATGCATGTTTCCCTTACTGAACTTTAAAGTTTTATATCTATTTTATTAACATTTCAGTTCTCATGAATGCGCTTGGTAAAATAAATGCTTTAACTATTTCCACACACATTCAATATTCAAATACCATGCTGTTCTTCAGTTCTTCAGTTTATAGAAGACTTTTGGACTCGAAAAATACCATAGTAAATAGAAAATAATGACGTATCTTTAAATATTTTGTCATTACTTTACTATCGTATCATCCCCAAATCAACAAAAAACATATGTACAAACTTTGTAACATATAGAAATGTCCCTATAAATTTGAAGAGACTTTATAAACTTTGGAGTGGTGATTAATCATATATATGTCATTTATGATTACCTCAAATTGGATTAGATTTTCCAAGGAGATACACACATGTACACACACATACACATATATACATATGTGTGTATGTGTGTGTATAAGCACATACATAAAAAAGCCTTAGTGGCACAATTTGAATCTACTAGCTGCTTCTTGGGAGAAAGGTGTGTCAGTCTGCTTCCTTAAAGTTACAAAAAAAAAAAAAAAAACTCACTGTTGTTGAGTTGGTTCCAACTCATAGCAATCCCTCCTTGGGTTTCCAAGACAGTACCTCTATGGAAGTAAATTGCTTGGTCTTCCTTCTAAGGAGTAGCTGGTGGGTTTGAACCGCCAGCCTTCTGGTTAGCAGTCAAATGCCTTAAGCACTAGGCCACAGAACTCTTTAAAGATTATAGACTTGTAAACTCAATGGGGGCAATCCTACTTTGTCCACTATGGTAGCTATGACTTGGACTCAACTGGACAGAAATGGATATGGTATATATGTATATTCCAAACAGAAATATAATTTTCATTTATGTTCAAGTTATAAGGAATGGAATTTGGCCATAATGAATATGCTATTTGAACTACTTAGAAAACATGCAGAAAAGACTGCTGCTGAATCTATCAGTTATAATAATCTCCTGATTATCTAAATATTGAGAGATCCTTAGGAATAAAAAAATTAGAGGAAAACTTGGATTCTTACAATTCATCAAAAAAGTAGTCTCAAATCAATTCATGTTTCACAGATGAAGAAAAACTGAATCCAAAGAGATTATATGATTTACCCAAGGTCACCCAGGTAGTTACTTTCAGAGCAAGACCAACAGATTTCTTGAGTCAAATTCTATGCAAAAGCTGTTAAGGTAAACTTTGTTCAGGCTACTGAGCCATCTACATCAAAGTTCTTAACTCAGTTTGTAATATCATCAAGCTCCAGTGCCCTTTAAATCAACCCAGCTATCATAATATTCCTCAAGGTCAAGGTCTGGCACATAGCATGTCCTCAGGACAGGTTAGTGAGTGATGGACAAAGATCTAAATGGAAGCAAGAAAGAAGAGTCCAAGATTGATTTCTTTTGAAGTAAATATCTCTTTCTCCCATACTCTGGAAATATATCATTTATTAACAAACAAAAATGAAAGTACCTCTAAGGCTACAAATGACAGATGACTGAAAGCTTGGTAGACTTTATTTAATATATTGTAGAATAGTCAACTTAACAATGATTTTGACAGAGTGTCCCGTTTCTCCGTTAACAAAATTCTTTAAAAAGCTAATTAAAAAAAATGCAGTTTAATTTCTTTTCACAGATTTTATATACATACCCAAATACTTTTTACATAGAAAACAGTATGAAATAAAATTTATACTGGTGTGTTTTCACACATTTAAATAATCTAGGAATTATTCTAGAATTTTTAAAAAATGATTAACTCCATGTTGAACTGTGGTGTTTATAAGAAGGATGACAATATTTTAGCACACATTTTTTCCCATATTTAGTCTAAGTGTAAGTATGTTTCATCATGAAGAATCCAGCTACCTCTTAACAAATTGAGTAGAGTCTGAAGCATTGATCCTGTGGTGGCGTAGTGCCTAAGGCATTTGACTGCTAACCAGAAGGCTGGCCGTTCAAACCCACCAGCCACTCCTTGGAAGGAAAGTTGGGCGATCTATTTCCATAGTGATGTTGTTGTTGTTATGTGCCGTCCAGTCGTACCCGACTCATAGCGACCCTTCCTTGGGTTGCCGAGGTGGTATCACTACGGAAATAGATTGCCTAACCTTCCTTCCGAGGAGTGGCTGGTGTGTTTGAACCTCCAGCCTTCTAGTTAGCAGTCAAGTGCCTTTAGTCACTATGCTACCAGAGCTCCCTTCATAGTGATACTGCCTCAGAAACCCAAGGAGGGGTTGTTCCACGGCGTTGTTTTTTTTTTTTCTTTTAAGTGTTGCTCCAGTTTACTTAATATTTTAGTAACAGTTAAAAACAGTTAAAAATTGTTATTGCACTATATGGAACCTTTACTTATCAAATAATTATAATAATATTCATCATTTCATTTAAATTTAAGTAGAGCCTAATTTCATAATGGCCCTCCACCTAAATTTACATCATAACCTCATCAATGTTTTTGCTGTATAATTTAGGAAAAATTATTTAATGTGATTAAGTTCTATTTTCTTTACAAAATTTTGATAACTGCCAAGGTGTTTGGCACATAGTAAGTATTCAATAAATCTTAATTCACTTGCATTTTATAATGCTGGCTGAATCTCAAAAACTCACTGCTGCCAAGTGACCCTAGTGACCCTCCTTGGGTTTCCAGGCAGTATCACTATGGAAGTAGATTGCCCAATATACCTTCCAAATGCTGGATGAATAGACAAACTTAAATATAAGTTTATTATATACCAAGTATTTCCTTGCTATATGTACAATATGGGTTTTATCTGAAAATTACCTTATTTCCACACAGTTACATTTCTGTATAATTACAATTGTTATATACAGCATTTCGACCACTCATCTGTCAGTCTGTCGTAATGTGGTAGTTTGTGTGTTGCTGTGATGCTGGAAGATATTTAGGTTTAGTATTTAGAATACTAGCAGGGTCATGTATGTTGGACAGGTTTCGGGGAGCTTCCAGACTAAAATGGATTGTGAAGAAGGACCTATCTACTGAAAAAAAAAAAAAAAATGACCAGTAAAAACTTTGGGAAGAGCAGCGAACTATTTTCTGGTACAGTGCCAGAAGATGCACCTCTCAGGTTGAAAGTCACTCAAACTACTCCTGGGGAAGATCTGCCTCCTCAAAGCAGTCACCCTTAATGACATGTGTGAAGTCAAGTGATAGGATAATATTTATACACATGTAGGGAAGAGCAGTTATTACAACTATTATTCAAACTCTGTGTCACTCACTAATGCCAAAGATGAAGAAATTGAAGATTTTTACCAGGGATATAATTGCTGATTTCTGATGGATCTTGGCAGAAAGATGTTTACCTGTGTTTTATTATCTAGGTAAAGGCATTTGAAAGTGTGGATCATAACAAAATATGGATAACATCATAAAGAAAAGGAATTCCAGAGCACTTAATTGTACTTATGTAATACCTGTATATAGACCAAGGAGCAATCATTCAAACAGAAAAGGGGAATATTGTGTGGTTTAAAATCGGGAAAGGTGTGTATCAGGGTTGTGTCTTTTCATCATACTTATTCAATCTATATACTGACCAAATAATCCAAGAAGCTGGATTATGTGAAGAAGAAAACAGCATCAGGTTTGGAGGGAGACTCATTTACAACCTGTGATACACAGATAACACAACCTTACTTCTGAAAGAGAACATAAAGTACTTACTGATGATGATCAAATACTGCTGCCTTCAGTATAGATTATTAAACTCTAGCATTAAAACATTAAAATTTCACAACAGGATTGACTAATGGAGAAAAGATTGAAGTTTCCAAGGATTTTATTTTTCTTGGATCCACAATCAACACCCATGGAAGCAGCAGTCAAGAAGTCAAAAGGTATGCTGCATTGGGCAAACCTTCTGAAAAAGACCTCTTTAATGTTAGAAACAAAGATGTCACTTTGAGACTAAGGTACACTTTACCCAATCCATGGTCATGTGAATTGCCTCATATGCAGGCAAAAGCTGGACAGTGGATAAGGAAGACCAAGTAAAAATTGATGCATTTGAATTATGGTGTTGGAGAAGTACAGTGTAGTAAATTAATCACATGGTATGGTTTTTCTAGCCATAGTCTTTGTAACTCCCACTTTGCCATGAGCAACTGAGTAGATGATTATTAAAGTTATCCACCTGGTGTATTTTTGTTGGAGCAGCAAGAAACAATCTTCTGGGAACTTCACTCTCTCTCAGGTGTGTAGAACTCTGATGTTGGGATTGGTTGGTTTTGCCACTCTGCAGCCTCAAAATGAGCCCTGCTAGAGGCAGAGGATTGTCTCTCTGACTGCCAGCTGAGAAAGACATGGTCTGCTGAGAGAGAAATGTGAGAGAGATGTGCTGCTGAGAGAGAGACATGCTAGTGAGAGAGACTGAGAGAGGCTCCCAGCCAAGAGACAGCCAGCCAAGAGAGACTGAGTGCATTCCTGAACTTGAATTATAGCCTGTTGCTTCCCTAATAACCCCCATAATCTGTGAGTTCTGTGTGGCCACTGCAGCAAATTATCAAACCCAGCAGAAAGGTGATGAGTGCTGCAGAGGGACAGTTGGTGTCAAGGTTAGTAAGAGGGCTGAAGGGTGGCGGCATATCTGGCCTCATAAGAACAGGCCTTGGGCTACTGATGGTGATTCTGTCTTCCTCTTATGTAGTTAGAGGAGGTCAGAAGATACCATCTCCTTGCCCCTTTAGGAAGAAGAATACTTACTATACCACAGACTGCCAGAAAAACAAACAAATCAATCTTGGAAGAAATACAACCAGAATGCTACTTTTCAGCAAGGAAGGCAAGAGTATATCTGATGTACTTGGCACATGTTATCAGAAGATACTACTCTTTGGGGGAAAACATCACACTTGGTAAAGTAGCAGGTCAGTGAGGGGAGATAAAGAGACCTTCAGTTAGATGGATTGACAAAGTAGCTATACAAATGGGCTTAGACACAGCAAAGATTTTGAGGATGGTACAAGACTGGGCAGTGTTTCATTCTGTTGTGTATGAGATAGCTATAAGTCAAAAAAACTTCATGGCACCTAACAATAAAATATATAGTATTTAGCACAGGTCCTGGAAGTGTGCTGATTTTTACTTATAAAATATAAGTGAATTAGTAAAACAGAAATCAGTGAAATTTGTTTTCACTTCTGCATTTCCTCAGATGAGAATAGACTTCTAAAAAATAACTAGTGTCTATGATATTTGTGTACATATTTGCAAGTAAAGATTTATTATTATTATTATCATTATTATGGAAAGTTACTGGAATTATTTCAACAGTGGTGATAAATTGAAATTGGTACATCTCTGTGTAAAGTGTTGATGAATTCTGCAGTGTAGTAAATTACTTAGCATGGCTTTTCTACCCATAAGCCATTGTAAACTCAGTGGTGGAATGAGCAACTGAGGAGCTCCTGATTGTAAGTGTTATCCACCTGGGTTATTTCTGTTGGGCGTGGCATAATGCAATGTTATGGGAGGTTCACTCTCAGGTGCTTAGAATTCTATTGTTATGACTGGTTGGTTTGGCCACTCTGCCGAGCTCAAAAGGAGACCTCCTAGAGGCAGAACTCTCTCTGACTGCTGGCTGAGGAAGGACTCGCTCCGGCAAGAGATGTGCTGCTGAAAGAGACACGTACTGCTGAAAGAGACATGTGCTGCTGGGAAAGAGACTTGAGACATGCATTGCTGAGTGAGGCACCGAGGGGCATGCACTGTTGGGAGAGAGACTGTGAGACTTGACTGAGAGAGGGTGGGCTGGGAGAGAGACTGAGCATTTTTTCCTGAACTTGAATTGTAGCCTGGTGCTTCCCTAATAAACCCTATAATCTGTGAGTTCTGCGTGGCCACCGCAGCAAATTATCGAACCCAGGAGAGAGGTTGGTGGGTGCTTTGGGAGAAATGGTTGGTGAAAGGGCTGGAAGGAGGCAGCATGTCTGTCCTGGCAGGAATAGGCCATGGGTGGTGATTCTGTCTTTCTCTTGTGGGATTAGAGGAGGTCAAAAGATGTGGCCTCCTTGCCCTTGCCCTTTTTGCAAATTCTTTCAAGGACAGACCTTAACACAATACATACACACATACACACACACACACACACACATATATATATATATGTTGTTGTTGTTGTTGTTATGTGCCGTCGAGTCGGCCCCGACTCATAGCGACCCCTCTTTGGGTTTCCAAGGCAGTATCACTATGGAAGTAGG
>NW_006921705.1:1025106-1027667 GCF_000298275.1 Orycteropus afer afer | reverse complement strand
CTCCCATATATATATATATATATACACACACTAGTATTTAGGAGCTCTGGTGACATAGTGCCTAAGGCATTTGACTGCTAACCAGGAAGCCGGCAGTTCAAACCCACCAGCCACTCCTTGGAAGAAAGGTTGGGCAATCTACTTCCATAGTGATATGTCCTTGAAAACCCAAGGAGGGGTCGCTATGAATAGGACCCGACTCAATGGCAGTGGGTCTGGTGTTTCGGTTATATTAGCATTTGTAGTAAACTTTCAGGGCCTTTGCTAAATGCTTTAACATTTCTACTCATGTTATGTGTTTGTTCCTGAACACTATATGGAAGTTATTATCCTTATATAGTAAGTGAAATATTTAAGGTCCTTATCCAATATAATAAGTGGCAGAACCAGATTTCAAATGCAGGCAGTCTGACTCCATAACTCATATTCATGACAGCCCCGCATTCTGCCAACTGGCTGCCAAATAAAGGATATAGGGAAATCAAAACTGCCATAATTTGTCTTTGGCTCATTTATGTCTGTGTTTTGAAACTGACAGATAGCCCAAGGGATTAAGAGGGCATAGAGTTCTTTGGTATAGAGTCAAATTTTTCTACATTGCAGGTTCTTTTTGTGGTCGTATGTAGTTGTCTACAAGTCCTGGTGACACAGTGGCTGAGATATTTAGGTGCTAACCAAAAGATCAGAGGTTCCAACGCACCTACTTCTCTGCAGGAGAAAGATGAGGCAGTCTGCTTCCATGAAGGTGGAAAGCCTATGGGGCCATTCTCCTCTGTCCGTTAAGGTCACGATGAGTGGGAATTGACTTGATGGAGGTGGATTTGGATTTGGTTTGGTAGTTGTCTTTTTGTGTGTATCTATCTATGAATCAAAGTCCACAGGCCCCAATGGTGTAATCTTGACTCCATAGTCCTTCTTCTGTCCCATCCTCAATTTGTTATACACACCTAACCGTATACTAAAATTATATTCTTCTTTCCATCCCCAAACTGTCATTAGGTTATTTTAGATGTTTTTTCTCTTGCCCTGGTTTCTTCAATATATTCTAATTAGTTTCCTTGCTTCCAGTCTGTCACATTTAATCTGGTCCTCTTAGCTTTATTTGAGTGAGACTTCTAATCCACAAACAGGATCATAACACACCCATGCTAAATACTTTATGAACCTCATTGCAATAATTTGAGGCCCTTCCTGGTTTAATTCCAAGTTATCTCTGTGGCGTAATTCTTCAGAGCTCATGAGTTTCAATGTCACAATGCAGTCTGTTGAATAACCTGCATTATTCACTAAATACTTTATATTCCATTTTTCTCAAAACTTTCCTTGCCCTCATCTATACAACTCCTGGTTCTAGGCATCCTTCTGCGCATCTTTCACTTCTCAGCTGAGAAATCACTTCCTTCAGGAATTCTCCTTCATACCTAAAAAGTAGGTTGGTCGTCCCTCTTTGCTGATCCTTTTATTAATTTTTTTTCACAATTTTCCTGAAATAGCACTCATCATAAAATATAATATTTGCTTCTCTATAGACATTACTCTTACTAAACTGTTATCAATCTGTAAGATCATTGAGAACAGTGACTATGTGTTTTGCTTGAAGAATGTATCATATATTCTAATGATATGATGTTGCATATTAGATGATTATACAGTGATGAACCAAAGAAAAAATGAAGCAAGGGAAAAATTAAATGTTTACTTTGCAGATACCATTGACTATTAAAAAAAAAAAAAATCCACCAACAAGCCTGTTGCCCTTTAGTCAATTCCAACATATAGTAAACCTACAGGACAGAGTAGAATTGTCCCATAGGATTTCCAAGGTTATAAATCTTTACAAAAGCAGACTTCCTCATCTTTCTTCTATGGAGCTGCTGGTGGGTTCAAACCACCAACCTTTCGTTAGCAGCTGAATGCTTTAACCTCTAAGCCACCAGAAGTTCTCCAGCTGCCTTAAAAGCTGTCTATTATTTTGGATATTGAAATTTCATAGATTTCCATATTTTTATTCCTATAAGAGAACTTAGATATAAGGGCCCAAATCTCTGTCATTGTTGTTGTTTCTATGTGCCATCAAATAGCGACCCCTCCTTGGGTTTCCGAGGCAGTATCACTATGGAAGTAGAATGTCCAACCTTCCTTCTGGGGAGTGGCTAGTGGGTTTGAACCTCCAGCCTTCTGGTTAGCAGTCAAATGCCTTAGGCACTATGCTACCAGAGCTCCTCTGAAATCTCTAGTCATCATAATAATATTTTAAGAAATTTAATAAAGCCTAAAGATATCAAATATTCACTAACAATTAGTCACACAATTACTCAAAGCTACACAAACCATCACAAGTCCCCAGGTTGTTTGCTTATAGTGATGGCACCTGTAGTGTAATTTTGATGAGAAGAAGAAATAAAATAAAACATTTTATAGCATAGTGAATAGAGAAAATAATTAACTTCAAATATTTTCTAAGGAGAAAGATTTGGGAGCCAGGACACTGATAAACCCCAATTAATGATCTAAAAGTTATAATGATAGCAGCATGAAAATTTGTTGTTGTTGTTGTTGTT
>NW_006921705.1:979815-1020930 GCF_000298275.1 Orycteropus afer afer | reverse complement strand
TATCCAATTGCTTTTAGCTAAACCATTACAGTAAAAGGAATTTCAATTTCTAAAGAAATAAACAGTTGCCAGATTTAGAGAGTACATTAGAGTTATTAGTAGTGATGTTTCTCATCACATTGTCTTTCCATCTTTCTTATTCCATCCAAGAGCAAACCTAAGAATCAATTTTAAAAGAATTTTAGAATTAAAACCTCATTGGTGGCATCATTTCCTTTTTTTGCCTAAGATTTCCACAGATTTATTCTATCAATTCCATTAATATAGCTGTTAAAAGAAAAAAAAAAAGCTGTGCAAATGGCATATTATAAAATTAAATGGTAACATATTGTGTTGCTTGGAATCACAATCAAGTCTAAAGGCAAGCTAGAAATAGATGCTGTATAAATGCAGAATTATGATGTGTGTCATGCTGGAATCCTGTCTCACAAAATTAGCACAACATGTTCTACCTGAGGAAAGACTACAGGGAAGAAAAAAGAAAGAAAAGGAAAGAAAAATTGTAGCAGCCTCATAAATAGAAAGAGACCAGTGTTTTAATCTTGATTTGGTAATACTTTTCGATAAGAAATTGCACAGTAATTGGATTTCTTAATAAATTTTCAAGAGAATTTTTTTCTATATTAATATGGGCCTCCAAAATAGATTTTAGATAATGAAATTTTTATTTTTAATTTTTTTTCAATTTACTGAATTTACTACTTTGAGACAGTCTAATTAAATTCTACCTTAAAGTTGTTCATAGAGGTGCTTCCTTATTGTTTTAGTTTCTTTGTGGTAATGCAGGTCAGGTATTCACTCAACCTAAGGCAAATACATTATGTTTGTGGTATCAAATTCAAATCTGGTTATACTTTACTGAAGAAAAATTCAATGAGAATCTTCTAATTTTAACCTTCATCAATCACTTAATTGGTGTGTTATATATAATCCACTAAGAGACTGAGTTTGATTTGAATTGTAATCTGGAAGAAACACATTCTCTATTATTAACTTTTATTTTTTACATGAAAAAGAAGAAGGATCCTCATTTACTCTCCAGCAGAAGGAAACATGAAAGTAAAAAGAAATTAACTTTAAATTATGTATTTTGTAGTAAAGGAGCTCTGGTAGTGTAGTGCCTAAGGCACTTGACTGCTAACCAGAAGGCTGGAGGTTCAAACCAGCCACTCCTTGGAAGGGAGGTTGGGCAATCTACTTCTGTAGTGATATCACTTCGGAAACCCAAGAAGGGGTCGCTATGAGTCAAGTCTGACTCTAAGGTGCATAACAACAACAACAACATTTTGTAGTAAAATCATTGGCTCCATTTCTTTCCATCCTCTCAAAGTCACATAACTTTGCAATTACATCCACTAAAATTTCCCTGTACTTCTCTTCCTGAACAAAGAAAAAAGACATCACTGCTACCCTACAGAAAGAAGTATTTGAACAGTGGGGAAAAACAAACAAACAAACAAACAAAAACTGTTAAATTACTTAAACATACATTAAGACTGTCCCTTCAACTGTGAGCATAGATGATGTCATATTATACATATTAGCTAAAATTCCATACTCAGTCACATCTTGCAGAATTACAAACTCTTAACACTACTCTTTACACCAAAAAAAATTTCTTTTTTCAGTAATTTGGTTTAGGTGGTTGTGAAATTCTTTGACTCAAAACGTATCTGTGAAACAATCACTACTAGTAGGAATGAAAGTCACTATTAAATCAACTCTAAGAGCAAGACTACCACATCCACATACTGTTGCAACTAGTATCTTTACTAGTTAGTTGATAAACCAGTGACCAGCTAACAGGGAGGAGCTCTGGTGGCGTAATGCCTAAGGCATTTGACTGCTAACCAGATTCTGGTGGTTCAACCACTCCTTGGCAGGAAGGTTGGGCAATCTACTTCCATAGTGACACTGCCTCGGAAAGCCAAGGATGGGTGGGTATGAGATGAAATCAATTCACCAGCAGTGAGTTTGCTTTTGGTTTGGAGCTAACAGGGTATAATCCTAATCAGCCATCAATAAAATGTAACAGCATGTGTTGGTAGTGAAACATAAGGGCAAATTTAAATGACTTACATAATTAAATTCTCATTAGTGACATTAGGTCTTATGAGAATCTATGCTAGATGATCAAGTAAGAAGAATTGATTGGGCTGCTAGGAGACAATAGTTAAGAGACTTGCTTTGTACCCCTGAAAATGTACTGGGGCTATAAAATCATATCAGTGCCAAAAAGGTTCAATGGCAATATTCCTACTCCTCATTTACTATCTTATTACCTGGCATTTCATATTTATATGAATATGTTGTTGCTGTTATTATGTGCTATAGAGTCAGGCCAGACTCATAGAGACCCCTCCTTGGATTTCCAAGGCAATATCACTACAGAAGTCGATTGCCCAACCTTCCTTCTGAGGAGTGGCTGGTGGGTTTGAATTGCTAGCCTTCTGGTTAGCAGTCAAGTGCCTTAGACACTATGCTGCCAGAGCTCCTTTATATGAATATAGTAATAGAAAATAATTTACTATCTGATTATTTTGCACATTGACAAAGTACGTCAATGTTTGCACATTGACAAGGTACGGCAGTGATGAATGCTGAAGTGTGAGGTGAGAATAACATTAGTTGTGATGGTTAATGTTATGTGTCAACCTGGCTAGGCCATGATTACCAGTGGTTTGGCAGTTATGTAATGATGAAAGTTGCTAGTTATATAATGATGTAATTTGGCATTGTGTAAAGATATAATTTGTCAGTTATGTAATGACATAGTAATCCTGTGATCTCTGTGGCAGTTCAAACCTAGTAGCCACTCCCAGGAAGGAAGACTGGGCAATCTACTTTCGTAGAGATACCACCTCGGAAATCCAAGGAGGGGTCACTATGAATTGGAATTGACTCAACCTCAGTGAGTTTTTTGAAGGTTTGGTAGCCACCTTCCATTTTCACATGATACAGGTGACTTAGTCTTTGGAACTTTACCATGTCAATAAGTGACATAGAGTGGGTACAGATGATTTGAACAGTAAGAAAAGTGGCCTTGAAATATAGTGTGAATAAAAATCTTAGTTTTGGTCTTAAGCTTCCCACTTGCAGGAATTTATGGCTTTTCTTTTAAGGAAGATTCCATCAGTTTGTGTCAGCTCCTATGACTTTCCATCTTTTTGAGGCATTGTTTCTTAGCTACATTTTGAGATGGTGTGGCAATTGAGTGTCCCTCAAAAGTAACACTATAGTGGTGTAGGAAGTTTCCTAATAGAAATTGTGATGCCTTGACCAGAAGACTGGAACTCTTGTGGTGCTGTAGTTAAAGCATCCAGCTGCTACCCCAAAGATAAGTGGTTCAAACCCACCATCATTCTGTGGGAGAAAGCTCTGTGGGGCAATTCTTTTCTGTCCTATAGGGTTGCTACAAGTTAGAGTCAACTTGATAGCAATATTTCTTTCTTTTTTTTTAATCAGTAGATGATAGGACTGCACAGAAGGTGATATAAACAAAACAAGCAGAAAACAGAGAAATAAATGCTATAACTTGGTTCTGTCTATTTTTTCCTCTGTCCTACTTTTTTTTTCTTTTGAAAGACATTCTTTTAATTCCAAAAATGTAGGGAAGAAGATAAATTATTTTTTTCTTTTATACCAACCACTTCAGAAACATTTTCCCATTTAATCCTAACATCCATCCTATCAGATAAATATTATGAATTTGTTTTGATAGATAAGGGAATTGGCATTCAAATAAGTTCAGTAACATAGCTAGTGAGTAGAAAGATCATACCACACCTTGAGCCTGACTGATTCATGAAACATATGCTCTTTCTAAAATACCATGTTAGGATATGGATGATTTTTCCTACTGTCCAAACCCCGTTTTTTTTTTTTTGTTTTTTTTTTTCATTTCCTCCATAATCTTCACAAATGATTCCTTGCTCTTTTAAGAAGAAGAAATAACTGATAGCATTTAAAACTCAACAAGTAATTCTAGCCTTTTGAGTTGAACAGTCAGTAGTGATTTTTTTTTTTTTTTTTTTTTAGAGAGAGAGAAAGCCTCTACCATCTGAACAGAGCATAATAAGTGGTATTTTTGCAAATTGGAGCTTGACAGCACTTGTGTGGAGAAGCACTGAAGTATCCTTTTTCTGAGCATGAAGCAAGGAGATTGCTTTTCCTTCTAACATTCTTAAGGGACTCACTCAAAGATCTAATAGTGCTTTTCAACCTTTAATGCATCCGTAATGGAATTCCCCAGTTAGAGTGCTTTCACTTGCCTGAGTACAAGCTCCAGCTGCACCCTGTAAAACTACATTTTTTTTTTTTTTTTTTAATATGCTGTTCACATGGATTGGAACAATCTTCAAAGGGAAGCTGGGATGCTTCAAATGAGGAACTCACAGTAGCAGCCGTTAGGAAGGCTTAGAGCAGAAGAGTGAAAGGAAGCCATAAATCAGTTACAATTCACACCAATGAATTGAAATAAGAATAAGGAAATAAAATCAATTCCTGCTCCTTGAAGGAGGGAGACAGAGTTTCTATTAATCTAGGTAGAAATTTAAAATTAGTAAAAGGTGTAGTATACCCTTAGCCAGAAATTACACGAAGATGCAGAGGATAAGAATACATTAAAAAACAAAGATAAAAGTTTACCTCTTTACTTCAACAGGTGCTAAGCTCTAAGAATCTTTATTTGGTTGTATTAATTGCATCCATAATAAGATGGCCATAAAGCTTTTCAAAACATCCCATCAAGCACTGAAAAGTTGTATGGGGTCACTCAAATAGTATGCTATGATAGGGAAGAAAAATGTAAAGAATTCCTGATTTCTGAAGACAAACATGTTGCATATGAAAGTATCAGATCAAAAAGTAGTATAAGACTCCTTTCTGAGAAAAGACTTTCTAGGTATAACAGTAATCAGATGAGGCTGGAACTGAGAAGGGGTTGTGAGACTCTCCACAAAGGGAGAAGAGTTCTTTTTTCTTTTATAAATAGTGCCAAGAAAAAAGAAAAAAAAAAAAAAATATATGTATTTATTTATTTATATTTATATTTAATTTATATTTATATTTATATTTATATTTATTATGATTTGGTTGAAAGTTTACAGAGCAAAATCACTTTCCATACAGCAACTCACAATGTCTCATGACATTGATTGCAATGTCCCACAATGCAACCTCTCCTCTCTAACTGCCTCCCCAGTTACCTCTTCCCTGTGTTCTTCCCTCCCTGCACTCCTGCCCCCTGAGCTTTCTTCCTGTGCATACACAGCCTTTCTATTCTCACATGATTGATCTCTTCAAGGAGTGTTTCTACATAATGTAAATGTTCAGCTCATATGCCTGTCTTTTGTTTGGCTGGAGAATATACATTTTTTGAATCAAGCAGAAGTAACTCCTGACAATAGGGTTTATGATATCAGAATTTTTGAGTGACAAAAAATTTCCATGTTCATGGATACCAAAATTTTTCATTTTATTTGCTACCCTACCACTCAAAGTACCTAATTAAATGAAAATGGGTTCCTAGAAAGGATTTCCAAAGTATATTATATGGGGGTCTAGCTCCTCAGCCAAGCAACTGAACTTTTTTTTCCTTTTGTAAGCACTGTATTGAAGTAGGGTCAAACTTGGATATTGAAGAAGAAGTGGGTGGAGTCAATTATATCTAATGTTTAATAAATTTTTAACAAGTAAAATCACATACAGCTTGCCACATTTTGTACTGGTTTCTTCCCAGGAAGACGTTGTATCTGCCCCTTGAAAAATAAGAACACTAGGTCACTTGTTTCCATATTTCATTAGCCTAGCTATTAGGCAGTCCTTGAGTTCAGCTAGGAGCATTGGTGGCTTAGTGCCTAAGGCATTTGGCTCTTAACCAGAAAGCTGGTGGTTCAAACCCACCAGGCACTCCTTGGAAGGAAGACTGGGCAATTTACTTCCATAGAGATACCACCTCCGTGAGTTGTTTTTTTTTTTTTTTTTTTTTAATTAAGAGTTCAGCTGTGATATAGTCATGAAAGGAATCAAGCTGGAACGAGTCAGCCTAAAGTAAACAGAACAGATGGAGTTGCTTTGTACCTTTTTACAGACTGTGAGTTTTTCCGTCACTTATTTTTCAAAGGTCCAGACCTCAGCAGGGAGCATCCATATGAGTGTGTATAATTCACTGTTATTCTGAAAGAAGACTGCATGCTTGTCCACAGATTTGGCAAAAGGAAAAAAAAAGTGTTTTGTGGCATGACTTGGCAATTAGGAGTTTGAGGAAAAATGTCTTAAGTTCTTCTTATAGTAGAAAGACGTTAGAAGTTGAGGCAAAAACAAAGCCATGAGAGGTAAAGAGTTTTTAAAATGCTTCTATGGGAAGACAGAGACCTAGGATTGTACAAAATTTGGCTTTTAAATGAATAGTTCCGGTTTCAATTTCACCATGAGGTGCCTCCAAAGATAAGTCTGATGACTACTACAAAAAAAAAAAAAAAATCAGCCATTGAAAACTCCATTGAGCATGTTTCTACTTTTATATATCTGTAGTCACTATGAATTAGAAACTACTCACCAGTAACAGTTTTGTTGTTGTTTGTTTTAGGAAGCCATTACAATATCTCATCAGTCATATCAATTGTAAAATCCAGTCAAATGATATGGCATTGTGGGTGGAGTTTGCTGACCTCTGCCTTCCATGAGTGGTCAGTTATTTGAATCTAGGCAATATAGGGAGAAGGATACCAGACCCTAGAGAAGGATATCACGCTGGGTAAAGTAGAGAGTCAGCGAGAAAGGGGAAGACCCCTAAAGAGATGGAATGATGCAGTGGGTGCCGTGATGGAGTCAAAGCATTAGCAATGATTGTGAGGACAGCACAGGCCCCACTGAGCAGTGTTTCATTCTGTTGTGCATAGTGTTGCTATGAGTTGCAATTGACTCAATGGTATCTAACAACAACAACAACAACAACAAGAGACAATACAGACTGTGAAGCCGCGTTGACACAGTAATAATTAGGAGTCAGTGAGCCCTATTAGTATCACAGAGAACAATCCAGTTTGCAGTCTGTTCAGGACACTGCCGGTCACTAAGAACTCCATCAAGCCATGAGGACAACTATAAACACTGCCTATGGAGGTAATTGAAACACTTAGTCTTACATCAAAAGGTTTCCTTAATGAATATGCATCTTTTCTTCTCTTTTTCTCACTTGGAGAGATTTAGGATTATGTACATAAATATTTAAGAGAACCATATCAGATTATTAATATTTGGAATCCTTAAATATTTACTATTCTATTTCAAATATTTTAAGAGAAGTTGACATTTTGGAGCAGCACTCCTACTTCATGACTCATATTTAAAATGTAAAATAAGCAACTGATTTATACTTTTAGTGTTTAAGTTTAGACCCCCTAAGTCTGAGCGTTATAGTCTTCTAGATGCAACCAAACATACACGTTTTTCCCTTTTTACTTAGCTGTAAAAGCTTTGATTTGTAGACACATTGCTGCTGTTCTAAAAGGCTGTAAAATCCCCAATCAGTTCAAGTTAGTTGTGACCTTGTGAGTAAGTTTTAACTACTTACACATAAATGTAGTGTTGTGCAAAACTTCATGTAAATGTCTTAAGAAAGCAGGAACTTGCCTTTTTCCTTTTCTAAATTTTCTTTCCTAGAAATTGGTTTTAGTGAATCCAGTGAAAGCAACCACTGAAGACCAGGAGAAAAAGGGTGAGACCGTAGAGATGCACAAATGGTGAGCTGGAAGGAGTCAACTTCCTGAGGACTTTAGAGAAATGCAGTATTAGTGTCTTACTTCCTATATTCAGACTGACCTTACAGAAAACAGACTGCCATTCTTACTTGTTGTTAAGTGCTATTGAGTCAGTTCCGACCTATATCAACCCTATGTACAACAGAATGAAAGGCTGCCCGGCCCTCTGCCAGGCTCACAATACTTGCTATTCCAGAGCCCATCATTGCTGGCACTGCGTAAATCCATCTTGTTGAGGGCCTTCCCCTTTTTTGTTGACCCTCCACTTTACCAAGCATGATATCCTTCTGCAGGGAATGGTTTAGATTCACTAAGTCTGAGCGTTATGACCACATGACCAAAGTAGGTGAGATGAAGTCTGGCCATTCTCACTTCCAAGGAGCATTCTGGCAGCACTTCTTCCAGGGCAGACTTGTTAGTTCTTCAGGTAGTCCATGGTAAGTTCATTATTCTTTGCCAACACCACAACTCAAAAGCATCAACTTTTCTTAGGTCTTCCTTATTCATTGTCCAGCTCTCATATGCATATGAGGCGACTGAAAACACCATGGCTTGGGTTAGGTATACCTTAGTCTTCAAAGAGACACCTTTGCTCTTCAGCACTTTAAAGTAGTCTTTTGCAGCAGATTTACCCAGTGTAATACATTGTCTTATTGTCTTATTTCTTGACTCCTGCTTCCATCGGTGTTGATTGTGGAATCAAGTATTAAGAAATCTTTGACAACTTCATTGTTTTCTCCTTTGATCGTGATGGTGCTTATTGGTCCAATTGTGAGGATTTTTGTTTTCTTTATGTTGAGGTGTAATCCATACTGCAGACTGTAGTCTTTAATCTTCATCAGTAAGTGCTTTGAGTCATCTTCACTTACAGCAAGTAAGGTTGTATCATCTGCATATCATAGAGTGTTAATGATTCTTCCTTCAATCCTGATGCCATGTTCATCTTCATATCATCTAGCTTCTCAGATTATTTGCTCAGCATACAGATTGAGTAAGTATGGTGAAAAGAAATAATTCTGACTCACTCCCTTCCTGATTTTAAAACATGTAGTATCCCTTTGTTCTGTTAGAATGACAGAATCGTGGTCTATGTACAGGTTCCTCATGAGTACAATTAAGTGTTCTGGAATTCCTATTCTTCCCAATGTTACCCATAATTTTTTTATGATCCGCAGAATCCAATGCTTTTGCACAATCAATAAAACACAAGTAAACATCTTTCTGGTATTCTTTGCTTTCAGCTGAGATCCATCTGACATGAATAATGATATCCCCTGTTTCATGTCCTCTTCTGAATCCAGCTTGCATTTCTGGAAGTTCCCTGTCAATATACTACTGCAACCATTTTTGAATTATCTTCAGCAAGATTTTACTTGTGTGTGATATTAATGATATTGTTTGATAGTTTCCACATTCTCTGGGATCACCTTTTTTTGGTGATTCTTACTTAAGTCATAATGTAATTGGGAGCTTTTGTTTCATGAAGCTAAATCTAATGCTAAATTAGTTCACATTACATGCTGGAGCATTTAAAAAGATATCAACAATTAGCAGAATAATACATTTAATTTATTGGCTTTATAAGCATTATTTGAGTACATACAAAGTTCTTTTTTCCAGCTAAAATTATTGCAAATAAAATCATATGTAATATTTTTATAATTAACTGGTAAAATTTGTAAAAAAGATCCACAAGTTAATCAAGTATGCCTATGCCTCCTTAAAACATGGGTCAAAAGTTGCTAGAGGATGATTATATAAAAATAAGCCAGACAGTAAAGAAATTGAACTTCTAATACATTAAACATGGTCACTTTTTTTTCCAGAAAATAACAAAATGCATGTACCTACACAAACTTCTTACAGAATCCTAGTTCAGAAGCATTATTCTAAAATAAACTAAAGTCACATAATGAAAATGAATACTTGGGCAAATTAGCCTAGTCTGATAATTTGAGTTTTAACACGGCTATATGCTCCTTTCTTGATTTTAGAAGGGTGCAGCACCGTAGAACTGCCCATTTTAATTTCAAACTGAAATGATTTTCCTCATTAAGAGACTCATTAATCAGAAATTCCTAAACATCTTATATTTCTTAGCTAATGAATTAAGCCAACATTATTCCCACATAGAATTATTTTAAAAATATAAAATCAAATGTCCAACCAAAATAAATTATAATTTGACAAACACTTTTATATTAAAATATGCTACTGTAGTCTGTTTATTTAAAATACTATATTACATTGTCTGTTGATCAATAGATCAATAGATCAACCACAACCTTTCATTGTATTGATGCTCCTACCTTACACAAGTGAATAAATCTCCAATGTTGTTGTTGTTGTTATGTGTCATCGAGTCAAACCCGACTCATAGTGACCCCTCCTTGGGTTTCTGAGGCAGTATCACTACGGAAGTAGATTGCCCCATCTTCCTTCCAAGGAGTGGCTAGTGGGTTTGAACCACCAGCCTTCTGGATAGTAGTCAAGTGCCTTTAGGCACTACACTAATTTTTTTTTTTTTTAATTTGTCTTCCCCAAATCAACCTATATTTAGAAAAACACTATTTTCAGTTGCTATTGTTGTTATGGGCTAGCAAGTTAGGTGCAACTCATAGTGACACTATGTACAACAGCATGAAACACTAGCAGGTCCTGCACCATCCTCACAGTCTTTGCTATGCCTGAGCCCATTGTTGCAGTCACTTTGTCAATACATTTTGTTGAGGGCTTTCTCTTTTCTGCTGGACTTTACACTTCACCATTTTACTATTTTCAGGATATCTATTATATCTGATATTATCTTTGAGATGTCTCAGATGGCCAAGTGAAAATTACAAATGTGTCTTATTTTACCCTATTAAAAAAGGAATGCTTTTATAGAACAGCCCCATAGGGTTTACAAGGCTGTAATATTTACAGACAAATATTGTCCCATCTTTCTCTTGAGGAGTGGCTGGTGAGTTTGAATTCCCAACCTTTTGGTTAACAACTGAGTGCTACAACACTGAACCCCCTGGGCTCCTTGAGTAGAAGTTTGAGTGATAAATTTTTAAGAGGTGAAGAAAGGAAAGCTATTGGCTTCCTTTGATACTACCAGGGGAAATATAAGGAAACTGGCATTGATAATTTCTTACAGCTTGAACTAGGTATAACAGTTTCAAGAACAACACAGAGAAGATTCAACAATCAATTTCCTGGTAATAATTTCCTTTTAGCACTTTAGAACATGTTTTGCTGAAAAGTATGCCCTTTCTTGAAGATACCAACCAAATCCTGATTTACAATTGACTAATCCTCAAAATCCAGTTCAGTAGAGTGTGTTAAGGTTCAGCTATAAAAACCGAATAAAATGACCAAACCCAAACCAAAGCCACTGCCATGGAGTTCATTCTGGCTCACTGCAACCTCCATTGGGTGTCCAAGGCTGCAAATCTTTATGGAAGTAGATTTCCTCATCTACTTGGATGAAGAAACTGGTGGGTTTGAACCACTGACCTTTTGGTTAGCAGCCAAATGTCTTACCCACTATGGCACCAAGTGTCCTTAAATAAAATGACAATGGCTTAGCTTTTAGGATATTTTCTGTAAAGTTAAAATTCTGACTTTGGCTAATACTTTTAGGAATAGATTTGTAAAGTTTCCCTAGTTTCTCTTACCAATTTATCTGCAAAATGAAGAATGAAAATCTCATTGAGAAATCTCTTATAAAAAATTGAGAATCCATTTTATATATTTGAAAAATGTTGGAGATAAAAGCACATAATATAAGCATATATATAGGAAAGGCTGAGCTATGGGGTCCTCCTACCCAATCACGTGGTAGACAGCGTTTTATATCATAATATCATAGTTTTACTCAACACAGGTATTACAGGTATTGCTTTAGGGCATCTTTAAATCTCTTTCTAGAATTGTCTAATTAGAAGGGGAGGAACAGGCTTATTTTTTTCCTTTATCTGCCACCTTTAAAATTGTATGTCTAGGAGAGCCATTACAAAGAGAAATTTTATACAGAAGAGAAGGGGGGTGCTATTTGAGGAAAAGTAGAGGCAAGGAGGGATGAGAAGTAAAAGGAGAGTAAGTGTTGGTGGTTCTTAAATTGTAGTTAAATTCTTGAAGCACTAGTTCTTTAAGTCTTCTCTTAAATTTCTCAGGTCACTGTCTTTTGCTTTAGCACAGAGTTTCATATTCCAGTGGCTTTCATTTTCACTAGCCACTCCCTCTTCTTCCCTTCTCTCTGCTCTCTCTGGTGGTATTGGCAATATTCTGTATTTGAAGATTGAAACATTATAGAATTCTCATGTCATGGGTTGAAACTTCTTTTGTTATATCACAGTGGGGGAAGTGCTAATATTATTCAAGGACCACCAGAAAGTCATTTCCCTTTCATTGTACTTTGCACATCCATATTAGAGAGATGCTTTTGTGCTTAAAAGCTCATCTACAAAAATGCAAATATATGTGAATATGAATGATAATATATGTGAGGCAGTATAATAGAGTAAGAAGGACATGTCCTTTGCAGCAATGCAAATTTGAGTTAAAATCCCAGCTGTCTTTTCTAAAATTATCTCTGCATCTATAAAAAGGAAATATAGTTTATTCCTTATTAGATTGTTGTGATTATTAAATGAGATAATGTTGAAATATTTTGCATGGAACTTGGCCCATGATAAGCACTGAATAAATAATAATTGTTATTATAATAAACATTCTTTGTAAATTTAAAAGCAGCACTCATAATTAAGAGAGTATATTATTTCTTTCCTTGAGAACCACACATTAAAATTTGATTCTTTTTTTTTCATTCCATGGAGAAAATAGAAGTTATAGAGAAGACAAATGGAAGATTTCCTTTTTCTATTCATAATATATTTAAATGTTGACCTACATCACCCGTGATTTCTCTCTCTACCTGATCTCCTGCCATCTCTTCAATATTTATTGTCTCTAGTGCTGTCCATGAAGCTCTTGTGGTCCAGTAGATAAGCCATCTGGCTGATAACCAGAAGATCAGCGGTTCAAACCCACTAGCCACTCCACAGAAGGAAGATAGGGTGATCTACTTCCATAAAGATTTACAGCCTTGGAAACCCAATGGGGATCACTATAAGTCAGAATCAACTCAATGGCAGTGAGTTTGATTTGGTTTTGAGAAAGGTCTACTTGTGATGTCATTTTTGAAGATTAAGGTGAACGTGACCCAAACCATGGTATTTTCATTAGCTTCCTATGCATGTGACAGCTGGACAGTGAATTGATACTTTTGAATTGTGGTTTTTGTGAAG
The DNA here is from genome assembly GCF_000298275.1 of Orycteropus afer afer. Lineage (NCBI taxonomy): Eukaryota > Metazoa > Chordata > Mammalia > Tubulidentata > Orycteropodidae > Orycteropus > Orycteropus afer. The sequence continues at coordinate 1,007,873 of NW_006921705.1, read as the reverse complement.
AATATCGAGGGTACCATGGACTGCTAGAAGAATGAATAAATCTGTCTTGGAGGAAGTATAGCCAGAATGTTCTTTGGAGGTGAGAATGGCCAGATTTTGCATCTGATACTTTGGTCATGTTGTCAGAAGGGACCAGTCCCTGGAGAAGAATATCATGCTGTGTAAAGTAGAAGGTCAGCAAAAAAAGGGAAGACCCTCAAGGAGATGGTTTGACGCAATGGCTGCAATGATGGGCCCAGGCATCATGTCACTTGTGAGGACAGTGCAGGACTGGGCAGTGTTTCATCCTGTTGTACATAGGGTTTATATGAGTTGGAACCAACTTAATGACTCCTAACACTAACAACAACAGTGAGGTCTACATTCAAAACTTTTCTTAAGCTCTGCTACACCCAAAACTTTTCTTAAATCTTTCATTTTTCATTCAGTCTCATATTACTTTACTGCCATATCTGAATTTTCTAAATAGCCTGATATTTTGTCCTTTTTAAAACAGATTTTTCTTCCACATATTCTCCTGAACGTGCTTCCTTCTTACTAAGAAATCTGCAATCATTCCACTATTAATGAAATTAAAACAGAATTCTTTAAAAAAAAAAAAAAAAAACACAGAGGTTGATTGCTGCAGATAAGGGCAATATTCTGGTCTGTGAGCAAGATAGACACTAGATTAGATTTCAGGGTATCACTCCTCACAAGGAGGTGAAAGGGGAGAATTAAGTTCCAGTGTTTGGGGGAAAGCTTGCTTACGAATGTTACAGAGAAAAAGAGTAGACTCCAAAAGATATAGTTAGCTGCTCTCATGGATTTAATTGTGTCCCCCAAAATGTGTGCCACCTTGGCTAAGCCATGATTTCCAGTATTGTGTAGTTGCCCTCTTTTTTGTGATCGGATGTAATTATCCTCCATTTGCAATGTGTTCTGTTAATGAAGCAAGATTAGGTTATGTTAATGAAGATGGGGTTATGATTGTTATGTTAATGAGGCAGGATTTGGGTGGGCTGCAAAACTTTTACTTAGAAAAGATCCTGGTGGGATGTAGGGGGAGTTTCACTGAGGTGTGGCCTGCATTGACATTTATCTTACAAGAAATAAAAGGAGAGAGAAGAGAGCAGAAAGAGAGAGAAAAAGAAAGTGGCCTCCTACCACAAGAAAGAACAGGCAGGGTGAAGTGCATTTTTGGACCAAGGGTTTCTGTGCTGAGAACCTCCTAGATGCAGAGGAAGATTGATATCAAGACACATGGAAGTCTCTAAAGAACACAAGGCCCATAGATGTAGAAAGGAGACAAAGACCTTCCTTCAAAGCCAACAGAGAGAAAAAAAAACCTTCCCCTAGATCAGGTGCCCTAAATTTAGACTTTTAGCCCCCTAAGCTGTGAGAGAATAAATTTCTGTTTGTTAAAGCAATCCACTTGTGATTAATTGTGTTATTGTAGCACTAAATAACCAAGATACCTGCCCAACCAATATACATTGTCCTTGTCTTCAACACTAAAGTCACTTTGCTTTGGTTGTTTGTAGGGGAAATGATGTCAGTTTAGAATTACATTTCAGAGAATCAGTGAGTTTCCAAATGACACAAATCTGGACAATGAACCTAGAGGATGTCTGCTGGAAGAGTTTGTATTCCTTATATAAACATTTTCATTTTTGTTGCTTCCTTCATTATGTTAATTCCTAGAATATGGTTGTGGTGCATAGAGATACAGGAGCTATTTTGTGACTATAAGACAAAGGCCACATATGAAGCATGGCAGAGCAGAGAGAGAACAAGTCTAGGACACTGGTGATATCATGGGGACACTGTATCAGCCCTGAGCCACTTAACTCCAAACTTCTTTCATCAATTAAAAAAAAAAAAAAAAACTTTTATTTGGTTTTGCTGCTACTGGTTCTGCAGGTTTTCTCTGCATTCATTTTAACACAATACTAATGGATGATCCTAATATTTTTTTTTCAGTGTTTTATCCCACTTTTCTACTAAATTCAGCCCTGAATACCATGATGATTGAAATTAAAATATGAAAGGATTTATCTAAATCTTTCAATCTTTAGTTCTCTTTCTTTTCTTTCTAACTTATTTTTAATTATTGGCCACCATCTATCATTGATCAGTTGGTGCAGAAGCAAGTGGCTCTCACCTAGTGACCTAGTGGGTGGGGCTCCAAGAGGTGCAGTAATGGGTCATTTAGGCCCAACTGCTATCGCCCACTCAGTTAGACCAAAATAAATAAATAAATAAATAAATAGAACAAAAAACAAATAGTATAAACAAACATCAATAGATGCAAAAGAAAAAAAAGGAAAAAGATAAGGCAATAAATGAAAACTTTAAGAAAAAGTGAAAGACAAAGAGAAAAAAAACTATCCAGAGGTTGGAGCTTGGAATAAGAGAAAAGAGCAAGAGAAAAAGGATAATAAAGAAAAAAAAAATGAGAAAAATGCCAAAAGAAGAAAGAAGGATGGGAAAAAACCAAAACAAGAAAAGAAAGCAAAAAGAAGAGAACTGGATAAAAGGTAGTGATCCTGTCTCAGAAACCCAAGAAGCAGTTGCTGTTAGTTGGATCTGACTCAATGGCAGTGAGTTTGGTTTTTGGAGGTAAAGGGAAAGGAAAAATCAAAAAACAAGAACCAGGGAAGGGAAAGTGGAAAAAAAATAAATAAATAAAAAGAAAGGAAGAAAAAGAGAATAATTCAAAAACAAAAACAAAATGGGGGTAGAGCACCCAGGCTCTGTCATGGTGCCCAGACTTGGATGGAACTCTTGCCAATCCAGAAGGTGCGTAGAAGTGGGGGATGGTCACACTTCCATTCACCAAGGAAGTGTGGGGTATAAGAGTAACAATGGAACTATCATATCTTTCCAGTCATTAGTCTGTAGTGTGGTGGCCCATGTTGTCCTCAGAAAGCAGAGCTTATTCTTAGGTTGTGGATCAGAATGCCTGGTTACAAATATTCAAAATGGCCACACTCCCATGAGAGCCCACAGTCCACAGCTCAGTTTGTCTCCTTATTCACTGTATTCCTTTCTAGTTTTCAGCCACCAGTGCTGTTGCCTATGTATTGTCAAGCAGAGCCAATTTTTAGGTTGCTTCCTGGATCTGAACACTACTGGTAAATATTCAACTTGTGCATGCAGTCAGAATGTCTGACAGCCTGAAGCTTTGTCTGTCTTCTTCATTAATGTTTTCATTCAGGTTCTTCTACTAGCTGGTATCCAATCCATTTTTTTCACCCTTCCTTTCATAGCTCAGAGTTCCAGGATTATCTTCTGTTTAAATTTGTTTCTCATTTCTTTGTTGCAGAGAGTCTGTCTAGTTTGTCTGCCAATTGCACCATTCCCCAAAGTTACAGTTAGCATCTCGATCCAGTGCTCCTCCTATTGTTTATTTTATAAGCATATTATTCATCTTTTCTATATACATTCAGTCTCTTCAATCTTCCATAAGATTGTGAATCTCCTCAAATCATGCATTTTAATGTCTCTGCTTTGTAAAACGAAGCTCAGCTCAAAACAGATACACAATAAGCATTTATTGTTTGCATTGATTTTCTTTCATGGGTTTAAGCTTTGCCTCTGCATAATGTATGTTTAATGACTTTCTCTATGCTTACTATAAAACTTTACTTGTTTACATAGGTACTGATAGTTAAAATTTATATGGCAATAAATATGTAAAGGTTGTTTATGGCACTTTTAGGTGCATTGATAGTTTCTGAGTTTCAATTGGAATAGCTGATCAAAAGTGAATCTTAAGCAAGCAAACGAGAGACAGAAGACTACAGGAAGAAAACATAGTTAACGCTGTAGTAGTCTAGATCAGAAAGCAGCTGCTGCCTCCAAAGTGAGGGACAGATATTATGCTGGGCCTATTGTCACCTAATCCCATTGTAATTTAGTCTATTCCAACTCATAGTGACCATATAAACAAAAAAAACACTGCTATCAAGTTGATTTTGACTCACAGTGACCCTAGAGGACAGAGTAGAACGGACCCATAGGGTTACCAAGTTTGTAATCTTTGTGGAGGTACACTGCCTCATCTTTCTCCTGTAAAGCAGCTAATGAATTTGAACCAGCAAACTTTTTGGTTAGCAGCAGAATACTTTAACCACTACACCACCAGCACTCCTCACAGTGACCATACAGGACAGAGGAAAACTGCCCTATAGGGTTTCCAAGGTTGTAATCTTTCTGGAAGCCCACTGCCATGTTTCTCCTGTGCAATGACTGGTGGATTCGAACCACTGACCTTTCAGTTGGCAGTTGAGCACTTAACCACTGTGTCCTAAGGAGCTTAAATGGGATATTTCCATGAAAAACAGACAAGTGAAACAGAGTCTCTGATAATTAAAAAAAAAACTCTTGAGAGCTGGTGCTTGAATAAACTTTGACTCAGAGAGCTGTAACAAGGTGAATCTAAACCAAGAGATCTCCAAAACTTCACCACAAGTCCAAGAGACTAGGCTTTATGTGCTGAGGTCTAGGTAATTTGTACCTTTGAAATTATCAAACTGACAAAGCTATGGTTTATGTATAGTTGTGATTGAAAATTAACCCTATCTTCTGATAGTGTAGTGAAAAGGCATTTGACTGCTAACCAGAAGGCCAATAGTTCAAACCCACCAGCCGCTCCATGATGGGGTGATCTAATTTCATAAAAGGTTTACAGCATTAGAAACCCAAATAGGGGTCTGTATGAGTCGGAAAAGACTTAATTGCAGTGAGCTTGTTAGCTTTTTTTTTTTTTTTTAATATCTTTATAGCTCGAGAGAAAGGAAGAACTGTTTAGAATGTGAAGCAGAAAAAAAAAAAAAAAAAAAGGTGAAGTATCCCTTTATTATTTATCTCAGCATTTAAAGATTTCCCATTTCTTCCCTTTTCCCCATTCCTACCATAAGGAACACAGTCTAAGTCTTCATTATTTATTACCTGGATCAAAACAGCCTCCTGCTGACTGGTCACTCTGACTGCAGAAGTCAATGTACAGTCCCCAGAATCCTCCTCTTGAATGAATTGCTTTAGCACTCTGCTGTTAAAAATCTCACTATGGGATTCTAATGAACAACAATCAGTCCTTAAAACTCATCACACTTACCTTAGGCCATTAATACATTTATTGTCTTCTAACTTTAAAATAAGGTAGCTCTGGTAGCATAGTGCCTAAGGCACTTGACTGCTAACCAGAAGGCTGGTGGTTCAAACCCACAAGGCACTCCTCGGAAGGAAGGTTGGACAATCTACTTCTGTAGTGACACTGCCTCAGAAACCCAAGGAGGGGTTGCTATGAGTCGGGTCCGACTCCTCAGCACATAACAACAACAACTTTAAAATATGTAAATCACTCAAGAAGTTTGTAAAAATGCATGTCGTTTGGACCAAGATTCTAAGATCCTAATTCATATTTCTGGAGTAGTTGTTGTTAGGTGCAGTGGATTCAGCCCTGATTCAGTGTCCCTATGTACAATGAAAGGAAACACTGGCTGGTCCTGCTTCATCCTCACAATCCTTGCTATACCTGAGCCTATCATTGCACCCACTATGTCCATCCATCTTGTTGAGAGCTTTCCTCTTTTTCATTGACTCTCTATTTTACCAAGCATGGTATCTTTTTTTCCAGGAAACAGTTCCTTCTGAACATGATGTCAAATGCAGGTCAGATGAAATATACCCATTCTCCCTTCTAAGGAGTATTCCAGCTGCACTTCCTCCAGAACAGATTTGTTAGTTCGTTTGGCTGTCATGGTACTTTCAGCATTCTTCACCAACAGCACAACTCAAAAGCATCGACTCTTCTTCGGTCTTCCTTATTCATTGTCCAGCTCTCACACGTATATGAGGCGATTGAAAATACCATGGTTTGAGTTAGGCATACCTTAGTCTTCAAAGAGATATCTTTGCTCTTCAGCTCTTTTGCAGCAGATGTGCCCAATGCAATATGATGTCTTGATGGCTGCTTCCATTGCTGTTGATTGCATAACCCAGTAATATGAAATCTTTGACAACTAAAATCTTTTCTCCATTTATCATGCAGCTGTTAATCAACCCAGTTGTGAAGATTTTCATTTTCTTTATGTTCAGATGTAACCCATACTGCAGACTTTAATCTTCATTAGTAAGTGCTTCAAGTCATCCTCAAGTTCAGCAAGCGAAGTTGTATCATGTTCATATCGCTGGTTGTTAATGAGTCTTCCTCCGATTCTGATGCCACATTCTTCTTCATATAATGCAGCTTCTCAGATTATTTGCTCAGCTTACAGACTGATTAAGTATTGTGAAAGGATACAACCCAGACATACTCCATTCCTGATTTTAAACTATGCAGTATCCCATTGTTCTGTTTGAAAAACAGCCTCCTGATCTATGTACAGGTTCCTCATAAACACAATTAAGTGTCCTGAAATTCTCATTCTTCTCAATGTTATCCATAATTTATTATGATCCACACAATCAAATGCTTTTGCATAGTCAATAAAACGTAATTAAACATCTTTCAGGTATTCTTTGATTTCAGCCAAGTCCATCAAACATTAGCAATGATATCCCATGATCCACTCCTCTTCTGAATCCAGCTTGCATTTCTGGAAGTTCTCTGTCAATATACTACTTTAACCATTTTTGAATTTTCTTCAGCAAGATTTTAGTTACATGTGATATTAATGATATTGTTTGATGTTTTCCACATTCTGTGGGATCACCTTTCTTTGGAATGGGTACAAATATGGATCTCTTTTAATCAGTTGGCCAGGTGGCTATCTTCCAAATTTCTTGGCATTGATAAGTGAGTGCCTCCAGCATGCCATCCATTTGTTGAAACATCTCAATGGGTGTTCTGTTAATTCTTGGAGCCTTATTCTTCACCAATTCTATCAGTGCAGCTTCAACTTCTTCTTTTGATACCATTGGTTCTTGATTATATTCCACCTCCTTAAGTGGATGAACATCAACAAATTCTTTTTGGTACAGTGACTGTGTATTCCTTCCATCTTCTTTTAATATTTCCTGAATCACTCAATATTTTGCCCATAGAAACTTTCAATATTGCAACATGAGACTTGATTTTTTTTTTTTTTTTCCAAGTCCCTCTGACATCCATTTTGGTCTTTTCCTCCCTTCCTGTCTTTTTAATGAAATTTTACTTTCTTCATGGATGATGTTCTTTATATCATCCCACAGTTCCTCTGGTTTTGGGTCATTGGTGTACAATGCATCTAATCTATTGTTTAGATGATCTCTAACTTCAGGAGGGATATAATCAAGGTCATATATTGGCTCTCATGGAGTTGTTTTACTTTTCTTCAGTTTCAGATTATACTTTCATATGAGCAGTTGATGGTCTGTTCCACAATAAGCTCCTAGCCTTATTTTGGTTGAAGATATTGAGCTTCTCCATCACATCTTTCCACAGATGTAGTCGATCTGATTCCTGTGTACTCCATCTGATGATGTATAGCTGCCATTTATGTTGTTGAAAAAAGATATTTGCATTGGTCTTGCAAAATTCTATCATGCTATCTCCAGCATTATTTCTATCACCAAGGCCATATTTTCCAACTGCTGGTGATTCTCCTTTGTCTCCAATTTTTGCATTCCAATCACCAGTGATAATCAACACACCTTGATTGCATGTTTGGTAATTTCAGACTGTAGAAGTTGGTAAAAATATTCAATTTCTTCATCTTTGGTTTTGGTGGTTGGTACATATATTTGAATAATAGTAGTATTAACTGGTCTTCCTTGTAAGCATATGGCTATTATTCTATCACTGGCAGCATTGTACTTCTGGATCGACCCTGAAACATTCTTTATAATGATATATGCCACACCATTCCTCTTCAATTTGTCATTCCCAGCATGGTAGATCATATGGTCATCTGATTTTAAATGGCCAAAACCAGTCCATTTCAGCTTACTAATGACCAGGACATCCATCTTTACGCATTTCATGACCAACTCATGGTAACATCATGTATTACAGAGTAGAACTGCTCCTTTTTTTTTTTACTGTATTCGTTCTTCTGCTTCACCATTGGGTAAGTTTGTGCCATCAAAGTTTGGTTAATAGTTGAGTCAAACCATTTGTTCCACCAAAGGGCATTTCCTTCTCTCCACCAGCTGTTTGATTCCTCTTCTGTATTAAGTCTCTGCCTTGTAAGTACTTAAATTAATGTCAAAATATTTTTCTCTTTCTAAAAAATCCTTTTTATTGTGATGTGAATGAAATTTTACAGAGTAAATTGTTTTTTATTATAATTGATCCACATTTTGTTTTTTGACATTGACTGCAACCCTCAAATGTAACAGCACTCTTCTGACTTCCCCTCTGCTTACTGTTTTCATTTGTCCTCTGTCCTATCCTTTCCTGCATCTTGAGTTTCATTCTGGGTAAGTGCTGCCCATTTGATCTTGTATGATTCATTGTTCTAAAAATGTGTACCTCCCAGGTGTTATTATTCATCATATAGGGCTGCCTATCATTTGGCTGAAAGTTGAGCCATGGGTATGAGTTCAGTTCCAGGCCTGAGGGGTGTTTTAGGACCATAGTTTTGGGGGTTCCATCAGTCTCTATCAGACCAGTAAGCCTGGTCTTTTTTTTTTTTTTTTTTAGTTTTGAGTCTCATTACACATTTTTCTATATAGGACCTACTATTGTGGTCCCTTTCAGAGGGGTCAGGAGTGGTAGCCAAGTACCATCTAGTTCTGGTCTCATGGTCATGGAGGCTGGAGTTCACATGGTTAATCAGTCCTTTGGACTCATTATTTCCACGTGTCCTTGATTTTCTTCATTCCTTTTTGCTACAGATGGGGAGAAACTAATAGCTGCGCAGTAGATAACATTTTTCACAAGTTGAGTCACTACTCAACAAAGTAGGATCTAGAACATAATCGTCTTTGTGGACTATGTTAGGCCATTTGACCTTGGTGTTCTCCAACACTATATTTCTGAGCCCCCAGGCCCAGCTACTCATTCTTCCAAGGTGCTTATTCATGACAAAGAAGATTTCATTATGTTGCCCCCTGTGTGCTCTACTATATTCATGGATATATTTGCAGCATGTGTGAAAACATACATAGATATGTCAAATATATATTTATGTGTAGGTATAATTCCATGCACCTTCCCACTTTTGTTCTGCTTAAATGTCTACTGTGCATCCACTCATAGCCTATTGTAATTACTATTATTACAGGATTGTGTATGTATTTACCTTTGTTACTTTAACTCTAGTGCTCCTCTTAGTATCTTCCTTTGCCTTGATCATTTTTTGCTCATCTCCCCTTATTGTATATGGTCTTTCCCTTCACCCAAGTTAGTATGTAACTTAAGTTAGTATGTTGTTGTTGTTGTTGTTGTTGTGTGCCGTCAAGTCGGCCCCGACTCATAGCGACCCCTCCTTGGGTTTCCAAGGCAGTATCACTACGGAAGTAGGATTGCCCAACCTTCCTTCCGAGGAGTGGCTGGTGGGTTTGAACCACCAGCCTTCTGGTTAGCAGTCAAGTGCTTTAGTTAGTATGTTAGTAGTTAGTAATTTACTTTCCTTTCCTTATGATCCCTGGTAACTTTCAAATAATGTTTCCTTCGGTTTGTGCATTGAATGAGACCACTACCATAAAAAGTCAGGAAAAGGTTTTTACATGCAGAATGCCTTTATCTTATTGCCTTTTTATTGTTATCATCACAACTGAAATGTAAACTCTTAAATGGTGGATCAGCAGCATTGACTGCACAACAGTTAAACACTTGGCTGCTAACCGAAAGCTTGGTGGTTTGAACCCACCCAGCAGCTCTATAAGAGAAAGACCTGGCTATCTGCCTACTTATAAATGACATATGAATCAGAATTGACTCAAGGGCACATAACAAGAAAAGGTGGATAGGAGCTCTTAATCACCTTTTGTCGTTCCAGTAGTTGGTATGGTACATGGTACTTGTTAAATGAACAAATAATGATTGTTTAACAAATTGCTCCTCAGCATTTATTAAAAATCCTTTGTTCTATAATTATTATTATTTATTTATTTTTTGCATCTCTAGCATAAACAGATCTCTGTGTAAAGTTCTCCTAATCCACGTCATCATAGGGAGGAAGAAGAGCTCAGATGGCTGGAAAAATAGAGCTGCCCTCATCTCTTTGCCCTCTCTTTGTGATTTTTTGATCTATAAATATATACAACTACAACCTCAAAGGGTCAGTTATCAACAAATTAATCAGACATTTTTGGGCAGAATTGTGTATGATAAATGGATTTATAATATAAAGTAAATTATTAGGTTGAACTGTGAACTCTTCCTTTCACAGGGGAGAGTTCCATGGGAATTAAAAGAAAATACCTCTTGTTGAATTGTGAGATCATAGAAATGAAGATATTTTTAAAATAAATAGGTTTATTTTAATCCCTTGCTGTTATTCTTAAATCTTCCTTTATTCTATCAGTGTCCCCAAGATATGAGTTTTAAATTATGACCCAGTACTTTAAAATTGAGAAATTATAGTCATATTAAAATATAAATTACTTCAATAAAATCCTTCTTATCTCTTTCAAAGTTCATATGTGCTTTGTAAAGGGAATTACACGTATATCCAAAATTTCCTTCAGTTCCTCTCTTACATGTAAATATATAGGTTCCTCCCATGTATAGCTAAACATGTACTTAGGAGAAAGTGAAATGAAGGGGATATTTCCTTGGTCCTAGATGAAAACCCCATTTTGCTTCTGTGTAACATGCAAATCTTTACATACCATAGAGAGATTTTCATCATGTATAAATGCATTTTCCTCCCTATACAGTATTTGCTTTTGTCATGTGAATATAATTTAAAAATTTGCAACATGTTTATGAATACTAAAAAGAGGAAACACATTTTAGAGGTTTAAATTATTTTTGAGGAGGTTGCTGTCCTTTTGTATTATTGGCCATCAAGTCAGTTCCAATTTATAGTGACACTAAGTACAACACAAAGAAACTGCCCAATCCTGTACTCTTCTCACAATCAACGCTGTGTTTGAGCCCACTGTTGCACTCACATGGTCAATTCTATTTCACTGAGGGTTTTCCTTGTTATTACTGATGCTCCACTTCACCGAGCAAGAATGATATGCTTCTCCAGGGACTGGTCTCTCCTGTTAACATGTCCAAAATGTGTGAGATGAAATCTTGTCATCCTCACTTCTATGAAACTTTCTGGCTATACTTCTTTCAAGGTAGATTTGTTTGTACTTCTGCAGTCCATGCAAGGTTTATTTAATATTCTTTGACAACATCATGAATCAACTGCATCAATTCTTCTTCAAGCTTCCTTATTCATTATCCAGCTTTTGCATGAATATGTTGTTGTTGTTGTTGTTGTCAAGTGCCACTGAATCAGTTCTGACTCATAGTTACCGTCTACGTACAACAGAACAAAATACTACCTGGTCCTGCATCATTCTGACAATCTCTGCAGTGCTTGAACCAATCATTACAGCCATTGTGTCAATCCATGTTATTGAGAGTCTTCTCCTTTTTTCATAACCATCCACTTTACCAAGCACAATATACTTGTCCATGAACCAGTTCCTTCTGACAACATGACCAAAGTACGTAAGATGAACTCTGGCCATTTTCACATCTAAGGAGCACTCTGGCTGAACTTCTTTTCAGATCTATTTGCTCATTTTTCTGGCAGTGAATGGCATTTTCAGTATTCTTTGCCAACACCATCATTCAAAGCCATCAATTATTCTGTTGTCTTCCTTATTCTTTGCCCAGCTTTCACATGCATATGAGGCTATTGAAAATATCATGACTTGGGTCAGGCACACTTTAGTCTGAAGAGTGACATCTTTGATCTTTAACACTTTTTAAAGAGGTCTTTTACAGAAGATTTGCCAAGTGCAATACCTCATTTGATTTCTTCACTGGTGCTTCAATAGGCATTTATTGAGGATCCAAGTAAAATGAAATCTCTTACAACTTCAATGTTTTCTCCATTTATCATGATGTTGTTATTGGTCCAGTTGTGAGGACTTTTGTTTTCTTTACATTGAGGTGTAATCCGTACTGAAGGGTACTGTATTTTTTTTTTTTTTTAATATTTATTGTGATTTGGGTGAAAGTTTACAGAGCAAAGTCACTTTTCATACAGCAGCTCACATACACTTTGTCTCTTGACATTGACTACAATTTCCCACAATGCAACAACTCTCCTCCCACTTTTGCCTCATAGCTAACCTTTCCCTGTGTCCTTCCCTCCCATGCACTCCTGTCCCCAAGCTGTCTTCCTGTACATACACAGTCTTTCTATTCTCCCATGACTGTTCTCTCCAAGGAGTGTATCTACCTAATGTAAATGCTCAGCTCATATGCCTGTCTTTTGTTTGGCTGGAAGCCACAAGAGTGGGTTCAGTTCCAGATTCAAAGGACAGTAAGGGAGCAGTCTCAATGGTTCCAACAGGCTTGTGGTTCCAACAGGCTTTATCAGAAGCAAAACTGGTCCCTTTTTTTTTTAATGATGAGTTTTGTTCCACATTGTTCTCCCACTCTATCCAGGATCTTCTACAGAGGTCCCCTTCTGAGTGGTTGACAGTGGTAGGCAGGCACCATATAGTTCTTCTGGTCTCATAGTTGTATAGGCTGAGGATCTCATGGTGTACCAGTCGCTTGGACTAATTGTTTCCATGTTCTTTGGCTTTCTTTATTTTTCTTTGCTCTGGATGAGGAGAAACACATCTTTTCATCTAGATGGCCACTTACAGGCTTTTAAGATCCCAGGTGCTACTCACCAAAGTAAGATGTAGAACAAGTTTTTGTGTAGTATGTTATACCAATTGAGCTTGATGTTCCCTGTGACTATGGTTCTGAGCCCACAGGTCCAATTACTCACTCCCTTGCATAGCTGACTGTGGCCAAGAAGACTTACAAACTTGTCCTTTGTCAGCTTTAACATATACCTGGGAATTCTTACAAAACATACAAAAATACTTGTGGAAACATTGTCTGCCAACACTATACATGATCTTGGGCACACTCCCTCCTGCATAGACATACCTAATAGTTTATCCTGTGCACCCATCTATCCACCCATATATCAATGTTTGCCTTCACTGACAAAACAGTAATGTATGTGCAAAAGGGCTCATCTTTGTTGTTGGTACCTCCCTCGCACCTCTCTCTGTCTTCCTCTTCCTCAAGGGAAGGCTACAGTCTTTGATCTTCAGCAGTAAGTGTTTCAAATTTTCTTCACTTTCAACAAGCAAGGCTATATCGTCTGCATATAGTTGGTTGTTAATGTTAATGAGTCTTCCTCCAATACTGAAGATGCATTCTTCTTCATATAGTTCAGCTTTTCAGATTAGTTGCACAGCAAACAGATAGAATAAGTAAGTATACAACACTGACTCACATATTTCTTGATTTTAAATTATGCAGTATTCTTTCGTTTTATTGGAATGACTGTCTCTTTGTCTATGTACAGTTCCTCATGAGTACAGTTAAGTGTTCTGGAATTCCCATACTTCACAATTGTTTCCATAATTTGTTATGATCCACACAGTTGAACACATTTGAATAGTCAATAAAACACAGGTAAACATCTTTCCAGTATTCTTTGCTGTCTGCAAAGATCCATCTGACATCAGCAATGATATCCTTCATTCCACACCCTCCTCTGCAACTGGCTTGACATTTTGGCAATTCCTTGTTACCAAACATTTTTGAATTATCTTCATGAAAACTTTACTTGTGTATGAGATTAATGATATTGTTCTATAATTTCTGCATTCTGTTGGATATTTTTAAATAGGTACAAAATATTTTAAATAGGTATAGGTCTTCCTGTGGGTTAGCCAGGTAGCTGTCTTCCTAATTTGTTGACATAAGCAAATGAGTTCCTCTAGCACTGCATCCATTGGTGAAATATCTCAGTGGGTAATCTGCCAATTCCTGGAGCCTAGTTTTTCTTTCTTTCTTTCTTTCTTTTGCCAATTATTTCCCTGCAGCTTGAACTTCTTCCTTCAATAATATAGGCTCTTGATCATATGCATATGAAGGGATTAAAAATATCATGGCTTGGGTCAACTGCACTTTAGAGTTGAATGAGAAAACATTGCTTTTGAACACTTTCAAGGAGTCTTTGGAAGCAGATTTGACAATGGAATACACCTTTGATTTCTTGGCTGCTAGCTACTTCCATGGTGGTTAGTTGTGGATCCAAGTGAAATGACATCCTTGACAACTTCAAACTTTTCTCTATTTATCATGTATGGATTTTTGTTTTCTTTACGTTCAAGTATAATCCATATTGAAAGCTGTAGTTTTCATCAATAAGTGCTTCATGTCTTCTTCACCTTCTTTTGGATTTATTTTCATTTGTTCAGCTTCAACTTGAACTTCCATATGAGCAATTGATGGTTCTGTTCCATAATCGGCCCCTGGCCTTGCTTTAACTGAGGGTACTGAGCTTCTCCACTGTCTCTGTGCAGTTGAGGAGGTACATAATTAAATTGTGAAAGTTGACCTATCAAGGATGCAACAAAAATACTAATCTCAATGACTTGGGAAATCCCCCACCCTCTACTTCCACTACAATTGTTATTGTTATTTGTTGTCCACCTGATTCCAATTCAGATGACCCATATAATGTTTTATTATTTAATATGATCTTTGTTGTTAAAAACAACTGCTTAAAAAACAAGTTTTAACTGTCATTAGGCAGAATTTTTTTGACACTAAGTATCAATGTGTACCTCATATTGTTAGACATTTTCCATCTTACACTGTTTGTTGTGTTGAACCCACAGCTCATGGCTCAAGTCAGAAATTTTAAACAACCAATAAAACATCATGCATGAATATGCAACTTTGCGTGGGGAGAATCACCTCTGAACCACTTAAAGACTTCAAGGACAGGGTTCAACACATTTTTTTTTTTTCAAATCAAATAAAAATAATTTCTGTATGGTCAATGTTTTGGTAGATAACTCAAAGTTACTGCAACTTATAAAATGTGAATATCAAAGTCTAAGGTAGATAGAAAAGATGATTAAATTGGGTATATAAGTTTAAAATTTTTATGATGAGCTGTTCTTTGTGATAACAAATGGAAATCAAAACACTTCATATTTTTCATGGAATATTTATGTGAGAAAGTACTGACATTTGGGGCTTTTAAAAAACTGGAACAATGTGTCCCAAAGTGTAAAGAATAGTTGACCTTACATCAAGCTAGCTTGCTATCTCTAACATACAGCTAAAATCCTTTAATATTTATCCATTATCCTCCCTAAATTTTAGTTTGAAGGCTGATATCTTTGGGTCTAGCAGAAAATGAAGTAAAAACACTCCTAAGATATTTTTTTCAATAAATTAAGTGGTGTGTCAACATTGAATTGCCTACAAAAGCTAGACTAGAAAAAGAAAATTTTGCATGTGAAGAAAAAGAGCAAGAGATATACATAATTATTAACTCCTCAGCATTATGCCATATTATTTTCCAAGAGTAGGAGAAAAGAAAGAAATGAATTAATAAAGCACACAGGAGTTCCTGTTTTTACTCTAATGTTGTGCCAGGACAGCACAACATTCGGAAACAAATAAATATATAGAATTAAATTCAGTAAGAAGATTTTTTTTTCAATCCAAAACATGCTCTTTATTAACTTATCTAAAATAAATAAATAAATGAAATTAAAGCAAAGCAATGATTATTTTGGAACACCCATAGGCTTCTTAACAAGAACACAGTTCTAAGTCCTGCCTTTAGAATCTGTTTAATAATTACATGGCTAATAAACTACTGTTATTCTTTATGCATGTACAAAGAAAAGTACCAAGTAGTTCCTTATGAGAACATTTCAAGATATTATTGGATGCATTTGTTTTGCACTATACTTGCAAAGTCAAAGTACTTTAATGATCTCACACTGTTTGGGAAACCCAATATTCTTTTGAGGCAAATCTCTAGCTTTTTCATTTTATAAGACTTCTATTTTAAAAAGAATAATAAAAAATGCCTATTCCTCACTTATCAACATGGTTAGGTTCCGAAGACCAGGACATTGTTTGAAAATCAGCATTATGTGAAAATGAAGGATGACTGCTTCAGACCACAAAGTGGGGTATGACTACAACATTACATAACTGCCAAATTACATAATTACATAACTGCTAAACCTCTGATGGGAACTTGGGTGGTGTAGCGCCTAAGGCATTTGATTGCTAACTAGAAGGCTGGAGGTGCAAACCCACCAGCCACTCCTCTGAAGGAAGTTTGGGCAATCTACTTCCGTAGTGATACTGCCTCGGAAACGCAAGGAGGGGGTGCTGGTGCTATGAGTCGGATCTGACTTCATGGCACTGTTTGGTTTTGGATTTGGTAAACCTCTGATACCATGACCCAAATAAGGTGACATTTAACCTTAACCATCACAGGCCAGCACTACTCTCACCTCATATCTCTTCTTTAATTACTGCTAGATGTACATTGTAAACACATAAAACAGTTGGATAGTAGATTTTTCACTATTGCCATAGATGTGAAATGTCAGATCATGAGAGTCTGTAAGTGAGGTACAGGTGTACATTTATTTCCTTACAGAATATATATTTTTTAAAGTATATGTATACACATATATACATGCAATTTAATACTTTTACATTTTTTTAGTATAATTTTATTTAAAATTATTATTCTGTCAAGGGATGTCTTTATTTTGAAAGCTAATGCTTCCAGTAGTTACTAGGAATATACATTGTACATGTAGTGAAAAATAGAAACACCTTTGGCAATATTAATAGGCAATATTTATTAGGTATTTTGAATGTGTCACTATTTATTTAAATATTTTGCATTCATTAGCTCACATCAGTCCCTAAAGTGTGTATAGTGTTATCCCCATTTTACAAGTGAAGAACCAAACACAAAATGGTAAGTAAATTTTCCAAAATTTCAGCGGCAAGTGAAATGGGCAAACTTTGAGCCGTAACAATGCACTTCTACAGTCTGTGCTGATCCTCCTCTAATGCTAGTTTGGCAATTAATTATCATTTTACCTATCAAAGTCCTCTGGTAGCATAGTGGCTAAGACACTTGCTTGCTAACCAGATGGCTAGTGGTTCAAACCCACCAGCCACTCCTCGGAAGGAAGGTTGGGCAATCCTACTTCCGTAGTGATACTGCCTCGGAAGTAACCCAAGGAGGGGTCGCTATGAGTCGGGTTTGACTCGACGGCACATAACAACAACAACAACTATCAAAGTCCCTTCTTTTCTCTGAGCCCCAGTTTCCTCATATGAAAACTTTGTTAGGAGTCCTACAACTCTTAGGATATTCACACAACAAGCATTTTCTTTAGGAAAGTACTAATAGTCTTAGTGATGGGAGTTGTAGTGATAATAATAATCATCTCTACTTACTGAGCACTATTTGTATCTGCTCTGGTAGTGTAGTGCCTAAGGCACTTGACTGCTAACCAGGAGGCTGGCGGTTTAAACCCAACAGCCACTCCTCGGAAGGAAGATGGGGCAATCTACTTCTGTAGTGATACCGCCTCAGAAACGCAAGGAGGGGTAGCTATGAGTCAGATCAGACTCCACAGCAGTGAGTTTGGTTTGGTTATACCTGACTTGACTGAAGTGAAGTTCTTCTTCTTTTTGTTTTACTTTTTGTCACTAGCTGTCTGCTGATATTTCCAAATCATTAGAAACATGGGAATGAACATTATATTCCTCACTAAGATTCAGAAAATAAATTTATAAAATCTAGTTATAAACACCTGAAAATTCTTTATCAAATGTAACATTTAAGTAGAATGGTCAAATATTCTGGTTTTCCTAGGCTAGTACCAGTTCATGTCTCATTTCTTGTCATTATTATTGATAGCTCCCCTTTGCAGACTCTCAAATATCCCCATATAGGGGTTTTATACTGGCGGATCCAATAGTGTTAATCCTAGCAGATGGTCCTTAGGCAGGACCCAATAGGTGAACTACAACACTAAACCAAAATACCAGTTGCCATCAAGTTGATTCTTACTCATTGCAACCCTTTAGGACGGAGTAGAACTGCTCTATAGGGTTTCCAATGCTATAGACTTTATGAAAGCAGACTGCCACATCTTTCTTCTATGGAACAGAGTGGCTGGTGAATTTAAACCACCAATCTCTTGGTGAGCACCTGAGCGCTTAGCCATTGTGCCACCTGAACCACAACAAAGTGTCTTAGAAATAAAGATAAAAGATCTGTCATCATCTACAAATAACAGACATGCAGATTACTGAAATACAACTAAGAGAACTTATTAAATTTAAGCATATACCGCATATTTTCTCACTAGTAATTATGCAGACAAGGATTAAGGAAGTCTGCTCTACCCTGAAATATTTTCAAAATTTTCTTCCTTTTAACATCTTACAGTTATTTCTGTTATTTTATGTGTGTGTGTGTGTGTGTGTGTATTTGGCATATGAACATATTGTTGGTAGATTGTGCATAAATATCCCTTGTCTGCATATACCATATAGTATTATACTATAAAAATGATGTATAAATTTCATTTTATTTTACTGGTTAATGGATTTTCAAAAAAATCAGTTACTATTTCTGGAATTTTAATTTTAATTTAAAACAACTGGGAATGTCAAATTGAATTTTTTTTTCCATTTCATATCTGAAAACTCAGATAATAGAAAACTGATAAGTCTTAAAGATATTTTTCACTTTACTAGACAAAAGGTTTATTTAGTAAATATTTATTTATGCACAAAATATCTTTCAATTACTGACACATGAAAAATTTATAGCAACTTACCAACCAAAAGTATCATTTAATCTTTCATTTATTTAATTCAAAATATTTTATTTTGTATAATTATGGCCTTTTTAAAAGTCAATCCATAACAGATATATCTAATTTATCCAAATTTAATTAAAGATTAAACCAAAACCACTGTTATTGGGTTGATTCTGACTCATACTTACCATGTAGGACAGAAAAGAACTGCCACATAGTGTTTACAAGGCCATAAACCTTGATGGAAGCACACTGCCACATCTTTCTCCCACAGAGCAGTTGGTGGGTTCGAACTACTGACTCTTCTGTTATCAGCCAAGCACTTAAACACTGCATCATCATGACTACTTCTCATTAAAGACTAACAAATACAAAAGGACTGCCAGATAATAAAAACTAAAAATTACATTTTTCTAAAATTATTCAGCTAACATGGATACTTTAATGTCATACCAAATCACTAGATTGATAAACTGTGACTGTTGTATGAAACTATTTAACACTCAGTAAACAATCAAAATTAAATCTAATTTTGCAGATTTAACAGGTTATCTAAAAATAAATTTTATTTCCTGAAATACATGTAAATATGCAAAAGGAAGAAATATATGAAATATTTACATTTCATATACTTGGATGTCATAATAATTCTTATATTTGAACAACTATTCCATGTAGTTTTATTTATATTATAGAGTTCCACTGCATTTGATATTATAATTATTCCTCATTGCTTCAAATAAAATTCTATTGAACATAAAAGTAAATTTATCTCATCATTGTAGATTTGGTCATGCAGGAAAAAAGTAAAACAAAACACCTGAAATTGAAAAGGGCTTGATATCCATTTTTTTCTGTGAACAGAACATTTCCCTTAATAATTCATCACTTTAAAACATCTTAATGATAACACGCCAATCTATGCTAAGTGACCAGGTAAGTGCATTTTAACTCTGATGGTAACTGGTGAGTGTGTGTGGGATTCAAGTAAATGTAAACAATTGATTCAGTCAACCAATAAGTTCTGAATATTTTCTATATCCCTGGCACTGCACACAGATCGTCAATAATACACAAATAGAAAGAGAAACTTAGCTTATAACATTTTTTTCATTCTAGGATTATACCAGTGACTCAAAGCAGATATAGCCCCTGCTCTCATGGAACGTGAAATCTAATGTAATTACCCAATACTCCCCATTCTGAGATCAAGTGTGCCATCAGTGGTTTGCAAAAAATATTAGTCACAGATATTTATGCTTACTTTCAATTCTATCTTTCCCTTAAAAAGTATGACTTAATAATTACAGGCCAACTGAATTTTGTATATTTAAAGGGATTCACCTTGATTATCAGCCACTCTGTTTATGTAAACATAATTATGTGCTTTGTATATGTAATAAAACCCACAGAAGTCATTTCTCTCAGATATTATAAGGTTATAGGTGCCATCCCTGAACAACTGTCACAGAGTAAACAGTACTCATCCTCCTGGAGCCTTAACTTTGCCTGAGGAGTTAATAATTTGAAATTTAACTTGATTTTAAAAAGACATAACATAGAGGAAAATATAAAAGCACATTAATGCTTAAAATACAACACAATATGTCAAATATATTAATTTAAACAGCACACTTTAAATTATAAAGTTAACATACCAAGATGATCTCTAAACTTTTCTAAAATAAAGATTTGTGGTCATAAGCATGCTTATACAGTTTCCTAGTAACATTCCATTTGCCTCCATTTGCCTTGAGAATAAAGATTTATAAATATAGATATACATAGAGCAATGTTGTTGTTATGTGCCATCAAGTCATTTCTGACTCATAGCTACCCTATGTACAACAGAACAAAAATTTGCCCAGTCCTGTCCTGTCCTCACACTCCTTGCTGTGTTTGAGCCCATTGTAGTAGCCAATGTCACTCAATCCACCTCAATGAGGGTCTTCCCCTTTTTCACTGACCCTCTACTTTATCAAGCATGATATCTTTTTCCAGGGGTTGGTCCCTTCTGCCACCACGACCCAAGTACATGAGGTGAAGTGATTTCCAAACAGAGAAATACATAAGTTAGCAGGTTAATTAGGATTATGTGAAAGACCAATAATTACTTCATATTCAATTTCAAAGTGCTGATGTTTTAGTCTCCTCATAGCCAATCATCTATTTTGATTGATTTTAGTTGCTCTCAGTTGCCTTGACTAAGAAAAAGAAAGCAGGGAGTAACATAAAATTAGTAAAATGAGTGAAAAATGAATGCCAAATCTTAATATTTTATGAGATTTAGTTGGTATTTTGAAAGAGGCTTAAATTAAACTAAAATAATAGTCTTTCTTTTAAGATTCAGTATAGATTTCACAAAACAAATGATATTAACCAATGAGAACTTAATCACTGTGGAGAATGATGTGGAAGATGTCAAGATTCGAGGTGTCAAAGAATGTTCAAATAATATGAATAAACCAGTTGCTTTCAAACCCACTTACTTGTAACAAGATAGAAATTCTACTAAAAATAGAAAGAAAATCTTGGCTTATAACAGTTTTCTATAAAGCTTATTCACTACAAAGAAAGCTTAAGCTTACAGTTTCTGGATTTGGGACAAAGACTCAAGGGTAGCATTTACATGAATCACTTCTTTTTAAGTTGTGTATAAACCTCAGTTTGACTGTTGTCAATGAGTACTCATAGACCTAAACAAAAACACTTTTCAGAATAGTAAATGAACAGATTATGGATGGATGCTGATTCCTCACTAAAGATGTCCACACCTTGCCTTCTAAAATATTAAGATAAATCTTAATATATACATTAATCAACATTTCTGGCAAAGCATGCTTATATAAATATGAACATTTTATCAAGCAAAATAAGTATGTTTACAAAGATTTTTCTGAAATGTGAATCCACTAGTATAGGAACTTCTCTTTTTATTAATAATCCTTTGAAGGCAATATAATATAACAAAAAGATCTCTGATTAATTTTGATGGAGCCACACCATAAAATTTTCAGACAGTATTAATTAGTTATTCAAAACTATCATGTTCACATTGACCTTTGAGGTTACTGTAATAATCTTTTATTATGTGTTAAATGAAGGAGCTCTGATGGTGTAGTTGTTAAGGTATTTGGCTGCTAACCAAAAGGTTAGTTACTCGAATTCACCAATTGCTCTGTGAAAGATAGATGAAGCAGTCTGCTTCAAAGATTTATAGCCTTGGAAACCCAGTAAGGGACCCTATGAGTTGGAATCAAGTCAATGGCAGTGAGTTTGGTATTGGTTTGATATGTTAGATGAGTGATACCATCAGGCCAAATTTAATGAGTTAATATATTTCATGATGGCTTTGTTTATTTGTTAGTGGAAACTTTTTTTCAAAAGAAAATTATCTGAGGTTAAAACACACATACATACATACATGCATAAGTGTGTTTTCAAACGTTAAATTATGCAAACTAAGAGTGAATGATGGGAAAAAGAATTATCTTTGTAAACTACTGGTTGCTACCAAACAAATTGTTGGAAAATCATTTAAAAAATCACAAATATTTTTGACTAAATGTATTCAGTCAACATCTATCTTTTCTTCTTCCATTGCATTAGCTGTCATCTATCTTCTACAGCCAAATGGTCTTCTTGCCATTTCTAAAATCTATCAGACATGTATATGCTGGAGTCCTTTGAATTGGTAATTTCCTATCTGTAGTGTAAACTCCCTAGCTAAGTGCATGGCTCGTATTTTCAGTCTTTATTTTAGACATAAGTCTGCTCAAATGTTTCCTTTTCAGAGACAACTACATGAAATAGCACCACCGTCTCCTAATTTATCCATCAATCTCCTTACCTTGTTCTATTTTGTTGTTGTTGTTGTTAAGTGACGTCGAGTCGTTTCCGACTCATAGCGACCCCATGCACAGCAGAACGAAACACTGCCCGATCCCGCGACAGCCCCACAATCCCTGCTATACTTGAGCCCATCATCGCAGACACCATGTCAATCCATCTCGTTGAAGGCCTCCCCCTCTTTCGTCGACCCTCCACCCTACCAAGCATGACATCCTTCTCCAGGGAATTGTCCCTTCTTACAACATGACCAAAATAGGTGAGAGGAAGTCTGGCCATTCTTGCTTCCAAGGAACATTCTGGCTGCACTTCCTCCAGGACAGATCTGTTAGTTCTTTTAGCAGTCCATGGTACTTTCAGCATTCTTCGCCAGCACCACAACTCAAAAGCATCAACTCTTCTTCGGTCTTCTCTATAGAGGCATCTGCCTCTGCAACCCTGAGTAGAGTGTTTTGCTTATTTTATTCCCAGATCAGTCATGCTAGAATAGGGCTTCACATATTGTAGAGTGTTAATAACTATATCTTGAAGTAATCACTAACTAAATAAATGATAAAATAATGATTGAACAATGAGTGACTGATTGAAATGACAACAGTCCTCTGGTGCCCATGTTTTTGTTTATAATAGGGAAAGAGAATTGCAAGCAGGTGGTCTCTTTCACATAGCTCTACTCTAGCCACCTTATTGTAAAGTAGAAGACAGAAAAATCTTGAGAAGATAATTTTCTTAGTCCTCTTTGAGTGCTAGCTACTCCTTTCTGACTCAAAGCCAGTTGGAGAGGCAATCATCTCAAACATGCACACGTGTGATCATTCAAATCTCAGGTCTGTAGATTACAAATTTTCCAGCTCGAACAAGCAAGGAGAAAAACAACAAAAGCAATAGTAGGAAACTTGTTTATGAAAGACTCTTGTGTCCAAGGTGTCCTGAATTAAACAAAAACAAGTTCAGTGCTAAACAGTTAAGAACTTGTGACTTGAGAACTAATATTTACAGTATGTCAAAATGCAGAATTTAAAAAACCAAAACCACTGGCAAGTAGTTTTGGTAGAGTGAAAATAAAGCAATGTTAATATATTAACATTCTCCACATGCTGTTTAAAAAACTCATTTGCACTTTTTACCTAATCTGAGTGTACTTAATGGTGCATAGCCTATGACAATGTTCCAAATTTTTATTATTGAGTCATCAAAAGATTCATTTTTATTTGTTCTAAGGGATACATCTTTACTATATACTTAATTTTGGGGGTGTTATATACTTAAGTTGAACAACTTGATATGAATATGAAATAAATGATAGCCTTTTTGCGTATTTTACAGTAGCTATAGAGAAAGGGAGTAAGGTCTTTCATACTGATTGATCCATATAAAATACCAATAAACATAAATAATTGACAAAACATTAGCAATATCAGTTAGGAAAATTTGGCATGTGCACATTTGGTTTGAACACTGATAGGAGACATTTTAACTCAAGAAAATGTTTCAAAACACTTTGGAATTATTATTTTCACATGATTGCTAAGAACATTTACATTGTTGATCCAGCATTCTACTCAAAAGTAAGAGTAATGCCCCTTTACGCATTTCCAATGTCCTACCAGAGAAGACAACTCACAGACTAACAGACATCTACACAGGTCAATAATGCAGTAGTCAATATGTGATCACATGGAACAAATGATCATACTGAAAGGACATTGGACAAATGTTCTTGTTGGTTAGGGAATGATAGCACTTTAAGCTTCAAGAGTGTTTGTAAAAAGTGCAAATAAATGAGCATTGCCTACGAAGGTTCTGGGCCAAGAAAACCCCCAGGAGTTTTATTCCAGCACAAATCATTAAACTTTCATGCTTCATTCATCCTTACATTTCTAACTAATTTCCAACAGAATCTCCCTTTCCCAACCAACCTCATAAAAGGGCAATTTATGTGTAAACAGAGTGTTGGATATGCAAATGAAGCTCAAAGTAAGTCCCCTCCCTCCCTTCCAACAAAACAGCTACCCTCTGGTTGTTCCTTCCCCCATGTTGAAGAATCTCTACTTTTTTTTTTTTTTTTAATCATGTTAATTCAATTCTTTCATTTTATGGTGTGTGGATCATCTAAGGTACAAAGATGTGTTTTGTTTGGCTCATAAAAGCAAACAAGATTTAAATTACAATGACTTTTTCTTTTTTTAACATAAAGATTTCCTATCTATCTGGGTAAAATAAGAGGTAAGCTCCTTTTCTGCATTTATAAATGGCTATATTCTAATAAACCCTCCCTCCTTATACTACACAGGCCCATTCCTGTTGTCTACCCTGGGTTATCGTCAAACAACCTATGCTAATGAAATCAGTACTAGTTCAGTCATCTGCCTTAATAATGTATGATATAAATATTCCATTATTTATAGAAAAATGGTTCATTATACAGCATCATTAAGATTGAGTGTGTATGTGTGTGGCATAATTTAATCTTGTATAATTCAAGTATATTCCCTTTAGAAATGAGATTAAAATAATTAAAAAGAGAAAATACATTGAAGAGAATATTTTCCTCTCAAAATGTATTTTTCATTTCTTTAGAAGCCAGGGACAGTTTGTACAATTTAATCTTTCCATCATCATTAATACCATTAACATTCTGAAATTTGAACAGCAGTTGAGCAACAACTGAATTTTATAGAAAGTCCTTGGAAGGTACATATGGTAAAGTGCTCAGTCACCAGCTGAAATATTGGCAGTTTGAATTCACCCAGAGGTACCTTGGAAGACAGGCCTGGTGATCTGATGCCCAAAGGTCACAGCCTTGGAAACCCTGTGGAGCACAGTTCTATTGTAACACACATACCAAACCAAATCAAACTGACTGCCATCGAGTCAGTCCTGACTCACAGTGAACAGCCCTTGTGTTTCCGAGGTGGTATCACTACAGAAGTCAATTGCCCAATCTTCAGGGGGTTCCCATAAGTTGGAATTGACTCAACAGCAATGAATCACAAGTTTTATAGAGTTATTTTCCCTTGTGCAAAGAGCCCTGTCATACCGATCTTTTCAACTTCTGTCTGTTTTGTGTACTTTTCTTATTCTCTGCCTTACTGTCATTCTGTTCACTTCTGCAATTTCATTACATGCTGGGTGCTACTGAGCCAACAAATGAGAAAAGGAAAATTGTAAATGAATATATAATACATGGTTCAATGTCAATAAAATGTAGATAACTTGAGGAAACAAGTAACAACCTATTTCCCTCATGGTCAAAAACCTTTCTATTTACTTACCATTTCACAGGTATATGTTTAGAAGGTTTACAGTTGCTGACCTTTTAGAAAATGAATTTTGGCACAAGTGTATTTGACACAAATGCCTATATAGCTTCACCAGTAATGAGGAGATTCAAATTGTTTTCTACTATAACAGCAGTGGTCTTATAGTCACAATAATAAAAGGATTAAAATACAGGAGGAATTGGACAGGCTTACTTTTTACATTGGCTTAGGTCCACTACTGGCAAATGCATTTTAGATAGTTTCATTTCACTCCTTCATAATTTGAGGAAAAACTCTCATTCCTCATCAGTGCATACATATATCATTGGAAATAACTCAGAATGACTTGACAATGACTGGGAAAAATAAACTATAGAATAAAAATAAGTAAGTTAGTAATTGTTATTTTGGTGCTACACAACATCCACAACCAATTTAACCAGAAGACTATTGTCTTAGTTATCTAGTGCTACTATAACAGAAATACTACAAGCAGATGGCTTTAAAAAACAGTAATTTATTTTCTCATTGTATAGAATGCTAGACGTCCATATTCAGGGCACCAAATCTATGGGAAGGTGTTTCCTCTCTTTTGGCTCTAGAAGAAGGTCTGAAAATTAGTCTGAACCAGTGGTTCTGAAGCCTGTATGAATGCCATTGCTTATTTGTTGGAAAGAAGCCAAGGACTTTTACTTGGCTTGCACTCAAAAGCAAGCTTTTAAATAGTACCAGTGTAAGGGCCCGTGGACTCTTTCCTTCCAGTAAGGCTCAGTCATAACCAACTCATTTCAAAGAAACTAGAGAGCATATGTCCAGAAAAATCTGCTTTTAGATAATTTAATTTTACTAAGCAGAGATAACATGTTTTAAGTCTGTTTCTCAGAATGTACACTTCCCCAAATGTAAATACAAACATAACACACACTAGCCACTGGTTTTTGAGTTTTCTGGTGGTTGTCAAGAACCATCATGACTCTTTATGTGTCCTCTTTGTCTCCTTACAATATTAGCTTGTTTTCACAGCATTTGTGACAAAGGTATATTCCTGGTTTAGACTTGGATGATGTTAAGAATCTGTTACAAGTGTACTGGTGAGGATAAACTCAAAGAAGAGGAAGAATCTAACAGGATCAAAGGTAAGAACAAAAAGTATGGTTCTCTGCCTGTTACTTTTTCATACATATACCTATATCTTATAGATATAGACATATGCACACACACACAGTAACATGCAATAAGTACTATAATGACATGTGCAGAGACCTGGCTTTAGAAAATCAAAACTCAAGAACATGTTTAGCATTTATCAAGCTGAAAGAACTGAAGGAAAATTGAAAATTGAGTTGCAATAGTGAAGGATTCTATTGGCAAAATATTGAACAATGTAGAAAACATCAAAAAGAAGATAGGAGGAATACACAGAGTCACTGTACCAAAAATAACTGATCAACATGCAACCATTTCAGGAGGCAGTATCTGATCAAGAACCAATGAAAGAAGAAATCCAAGCTGCACTGAAGGCATTGGCAAAAACCAAGGCTACAAGAGTTGATGGAATACCAATTGTAATGTTTCTACAAACGGATACAGCACTGAGGTGATCACTCATCTATGCCAAGAAATTTAGAAGACAGTTACCAGGCCAACAAACTAGAAGAAATCCATATCTATGCCTATTGTAAAGAAATATGATCCAACAAGATGTGGAAATTATCAAAGAATATCATTAATATCACACAAGATCAAATTTTGATGAAGATAATTCAGAAATGGTTGCTGAAGTACATTGACAGGAAATTGTCAGAAATTCAAACTAGATTCAGAAGTGGAATTGGAACCAGGGATATCATTGCAGTTATCAGATGTATCTTGGCTGAAAGCAGAGGATACCAGAAAGATGTTTACCTGCATTTTATTGACTATGCAAAGGCATTTCATTTTGTGGATAACATTATGTGGATAAATTATGGATAACATTGTGGAAAGATTGTTCTAGAACTCTAGAACACTCAATTATGCTCATATAGAACCTGTACATACACCAAGGCAGTCACTGAAACAGAACAAGGGGATGCTGTAAGGTTTAAAATCAAGAAAGGTGTCCTCAGCCTATATAACCATGACCAGAAGAACTAGATAGTGCCTGGCTACCAGTGTCAACCACTCTGAGGG
>NW_006921705.1:970399-979714 GCF_000298275.1 Orycteropus afer afer | reverse complement strand
CTGATGAAACCCCTGAGACTAGGGCCCCTAGCTGCCCTTCAGGTCTGGAATTGAACACATTCCTGTGACTTCCAGCCAATAAAAGACCAGCACATGGGCTGAACATTTACATCACGTAGATACACTCCTTGGAGAGATCAAACATGGGAGAAGAGAAGGGCGGTGTATGCACAAGGAGACCACTCAGGGAGCAAGAGTGCATGGGAGTGGAGGACACAGGGAAGAGGTAACTATGGGAAGATAGTGGGATGAGAGCTGTTACTTGTGGGAAATTGCAGTCAATGTCATGAGACAAAATGTGTATGAACTGCTGTATAGAAAATGAAATTGCTCTGTAAACTTTCACCCAAATCACACACATACAGAATAGAAAAATTAAAAAAAGAAAAGTATACATCAGAGAGTTGTATGCTTTCACCATACTTATTCAAGCTGCATGCTGAGCAAATAATCCAAAAAGCTGTACTGTATGAAGAATGAGGCATCAGGGTTGGAGAAGACTCATTACCAACCTGCAATATGCAGATGATACAACCTTGTTTGCTGAAAGTGAAGAAGCCTTGAAGCATTTATTTGTGAAAATCAAAGACTACAGCTTCAGTATGAATTGTACTTCAACAAGAAGACAACAAAAATGGTCACAATTGAACCAATAATTAACATCATGATAAATGGCTGAAAGATTGAAGTTGTCAAGGCTTTCATTTTACTTGGCTCTAAAGTAAGTGCTCATGGAAGCAGCAGTCAAGAAATCAAACAGTGTATCACACTGGGCAAATCTCCTGCAAAAGACCTATTTTTAGTGTCAAAAAGCAAAGATGCCACTTTGAAAACTAAGATGTACCTGACTCCAAGCCATGGTATTTTCAATCACCTCATATTCATGTTAAATCTGAACAATGAATAAGGAAGATTGAAGACAAGTTAATGCATTTGTATTATGGTGTTGGCAAATAATTTAATGAATTAATATATTCATATTCATAAATGAATATATTATGCATGGACTGCCAAAAGAAGGAATAAATCTGGCTTAGAAAAAGTGCAGCCAAAATGCTCTTTACAAGCGAGGATGGAGAGACTTCATCTCACATACTTTGAACATTTAATCAGGAGGGATCAATTTCTGATCCATGCTTGATAGAGTGTCAGCAATAAAGAAGAAAACTCTCAGATAGATGGATTTGCACAATGGCAACAGTGGTCTCAAACAGCAATGATTGTGAGGACGGTGCAAGAACCAAGCAGTGTTTCATTCTGTTGTATATAGAAAGGAGATATTACCATCATACTGAATATAAAAATTTGGAAAGATATACATTCATATGACCAATGTGTATTTTATAAAGATAGCTCAGTGTCTTTAATAAGAAAATTATATATATATATATATATATATATATATATATATATATATACATATTTAAAAGTGAGATATTTCTTTTTAGAAACTATGTTTTAGTGTTAGATATGTTTTGCAATATTGTTTAGCAATAGAAATCAATAAATTGAGCCAAAGGAAAGTGGATTCATAATAAACAAAATTATTTGGCTTAGTTAAGAATTGCTATACTTTTCTTTGGGAGCTCTGGTAGCATAGTGCCTAAGGCACTTGACTGCTAACCAGAAGGCTGGCGGTTCAAACCCACCAGCCACTCCTCGGAAGGAAGGTTGGGCAATCCTACTATCCGTAGTGATACTGCCTCGGAAACCCAAGGAGGGGTCGCTATGAGTCGGGGCTGACTCGACGGCAAATAACAACAACAACAACAACATACTTTTCTTTAAAAGAGCCCCAACATCTCTTAAAATGAGTGCTTATTATAAAATACACATATTATATACTGTTAAGGAATGAGAAATTAAGAGTTTAAGGACAGGGCTGGAAATAACACTCTTACTGGAAATTTACTTACATTGCCTGAGAGAAATACAGAAAACATTGTGGATTGATTCACTTGGACTGTTAAGGCAAGGATGATTACACATTACATTATAATATGTGGCAGAAGCTCATTTGATCACCATATTTTTAGAAATTTAATGCAAAAGAAAAATGCAAAACATTTTGTCTGTAGGTCGGTATTTACATTCCTTGTGATGACACTCAAATAACTTTGGCAGGATTTTGAATTGCTGGCAGTTTCTACAAAACATGCCAAGTTAGGAGCACAACATTACTATACTATATCATGTCACTTTCTTCTAAAACACAAATATTGAACTTTCACCACATGTCAACACAAAGCACTGTTTTGGCAGTATCTTTTAGAGTGCTTGAGCTCCTTTGAAAAGTAGGATCTAATCACACAAAGTTGATAAAATATCATTGTCATTGTGGCTATAATTACCTGATTGGTAATATAAGCTCTGTACAGAATCATACGTTAAGTTATTATTGAACAGAATCACATATTATTTCATGTCACATATTGTCCAAGGGGATTGGTAAATGACAATATAAAATACAGATTAAACTTCTATCACGTATCATGTTTATTTATTTATATTTTATTAGAAAAGCAAACTATTTTCATTATAAAACTTTGGAAAACACAGATGGCTTTATACAAAAATAATTAACTCTAAGGTAAATTATTCTACATATTTTTGAAGAAGAAGAACTTAAATGGATTAGGTACCTTTCCTTTTTTTTTTTTTTTTTTAATTACAATAGAAAGCCTGAGTAATAATTCAGTCTTCTTCTGCTCTAGATTTGCCAGGCTTGTTCTATCCAAACATTTTCAGTTTTCTTACTGTCTATTTGCATATCTCCATGTCTAACAGGTTATGGATTTCCATTCTCACCTGATTCTAGCCAATTTCCAGTGGTCCACTTGTTTTGGAGGAATATAATACAGTTTAGTTAGAAGATTATATGTATAATAGTCAACTCTACATATTGACATGGAAAAAATCCCCATTTAGTATTTGAATGCATTATTGGGCTGCCCATGAAATCAGAATGACTCCTCAATGAAAACCAAACATTTCTATTTACTGAAAGATCATTTCACAATGTAATGTAAGCAAGGAATTTTCAGTGAAAAGTGTAACTTAAACACATACATGGAAATAATTAGAAGGGAACGATTGAATTTAGGTTGAACCTTTCATTTAATACCACCACACATAACAAATCAAGCATGACATTATAAGAGACGCCTCTTACATAAGTCATTTGAAAAACACAAAACTCACCATTCCGACTCTCTTCATCGATAGCAACTATAGTGGCTGGTGGTCCTCCCCTAGCTAGTTTGCAATCTAAAGGGGTGAAAAAAAAGCCAAGCAAAAGTACGAATTAACAATTGCAAGGGCAATTACTCAAAGATCAAATTCATCTAGAGAAGCATATTGATAAATTTTAATCTTATAATCAAATTGATATGCAGTTTTACTTTTAACAACTTAATATTTTTTAAATGCTCATAATAACCACATAGATTCCTTACCACACCCTAGCACAAGTCACATTGTATGTTATAAAACTATTCAAATCATACTAAGAAAACACCAGCAGAGACAATTGGAGAGCAGAAATCCTTCAGGACAGAGATAATGGGGTGGTAATTTAACCCAAAGAAATAACATAAAGGAATGATTAACAAGGATAAATTGTAATTAAAGCTTCACAACAGAAACAAATATAATTGGACTTTAATTGTGATAAAGGGTCTAATTAAAGTGATTGAATAGAATTTTAATAATGTTCTAAAGAGAACAAAACAAAGACAGACAAGCAATGCTCAGGAGGTTGGTTAAGGATTTTATTTTTGTCATCTTACCCTCATATTGCCAGTCTGGAGTCAAAAGTATAAAGTCATCAATGGAAGCAGATCAGAAAAATGGAGGAAAGAAAGGAAGAAAGAATATATGTATATATTTAGCAAGAGATTTAAAGATATTAAAAGAATTACACAATAACAGATATGTTACCTAATGATGTGTGGAAATGGAATATAGACAAATATTTATATCAGATTTTTTAAGTCTATTACCATATTAACACAATAACATGATAATGTATGCCATTAGTGTCTTAAAAGCTATTATAAATAGACTTGAAATAACATAAAGTACATTTATAAGTTTATCAAAACATAAAAATAGAATACTTATAAACAGTCTATTATTCCTTTGTTGAACAAGCCATAAGAATAGTGCCTATCAATCAGTAGTGATGACTAATTCATTATTACAAACCTTATTAATACTATGTCACTTATCACATGGTAATGAGCTATAATATCATAATTAAAATGTGAAGGCTTTGCCTAAAATATGTTAAATGAACACTTATGAGACAAAGCATTACTGTAGGAGGCATTCAGTGAAAGTGAGAGAGTTACATTATGCAGTTGCATATACATGACACACTCCTGTAACCACACCTTTGATTAGCTTTGCTTAAACCCGTACAGATATCTGCTTTATTTGGAAGATGATTCCAAGATTTTTTTTTTTTTTTTATCATTTTCTAAACTCTGCTATTTATTATGAACATAGGCATGAGTAATAATACCTTTATCAAGCACTGTATCTAATTAAAGTATGTGTTCTCTCATATAAAGCTTGAGACCTCAGACATATAACAATTTCTTCTCTCTCCTTTCTTGTCAATAATCGAGTCACAAGACCCATTTAAAAGTCTAATGTATCTCATATTTATTACACTTATTCTTCTCCTTCCTATTCCCTCTAGCCTAGTTTATCACTTCTACTTTTGCAATGTTCACCTCACTGGTCTCTCAGAAGTCTTTGTTACCCGGTATTCACCATTCATTCCCTGAGAATCATCTTCATGCACCAAAGTAGAATAATGGCATTATTTGCCACAAAATCCTTCTGTAAAATTCTTTGAAATGAAGCAAAATTACTTAGAGCAACATTAATAATTATTTTCCAAGACCATTCTCTCCTCTTTCTATATATATAGTAAGTGTCTTAATTAATGCGGTCATCATGGTGATGGAACATGGGGAAAGTATATTGTGTACTTGCATGTGAAGGCTGAAAGACAAGCAAATGCTTAGTTAATAACTTTATGAGCAGAAAGGATGATGAAAGAGGAAATGAGGGGACAGCTGGGCATATACACACTTTAAATTTTTTCATCAGTTTATTTCTACTGAGATTAAGGATAGACTTTTTCTATATAACTAAACTTACTAAGACTCTATATTCCAGCCATGCCTAACTCTCCTACCATCACTATGCTCTACAAGTTCACGCTTCAGCCATAGTAAACCAAAGGTATATTTGCTCTTCCATCTGCTGAAATGCCATTGCTGTTTTTTTTTTTTTTTGTCAGATTTACTTCTATTCTACCAAGATTTCAAAGATAAACAATAACATCACATGAAAAGAAAATGGCAGACCACTATTCCTTATGAATATATAAGTAAAAATCTTCAACATAAAACTAACAGAATTCAATGGAACATTAAAACGATTATACACTATAACTGAGATGTATCTCGGGAATGCAAGGTTGTTCAACAACAACAAAAATTGCCTTATACCACATTGATAAAATGAAGTTAAAAAAAAAAACACTTGCTTATATCAATTTTTGCAGTAAGTCATTTGACAAGATCCAGCACTCTTTTATGATATAAAGAATCAATGAGCTAAGAGTAGAAGAGAAATTCTTCAGTAGAGTAAAGAGTATGAAAAGCTGTCAGATAACAACATACTCAATGGCAAAAGACTGAAAGCTTTCCCCCTAATACCAGGCACTGGGTAAGGATATCTTGTTTCACCAGTGGTGTTTAACAATGTCCTGGAAGTTCCAGCAAGAGCACAAAAAAGATAAAAACTATATATGCTGATGACATGATGCTATACAAAGAAATTCCCAAAGAATCCTACAGAACACTTCTAGAGCTGACAGATTAATTCAGCAAAGTTTCAGGGCACAAGATCAGCACATAAAAAATCAGTTATTTCTATATACTCCTAATGGGGACTCAGAAAAGAAACAACCCATGTGATCAACAGATGAACGGATAAACAAAATATATTAAAAATGTCATTCTGTCATATAGAAAAAAAGATTTTTTGAAACAAGATTTTTCACAGATAAATTTTGAAAACCTTATGCTTTCAGCATAATGAAACAAGTTAAACACAAATGAGAAATATTGTATGGGTCACTGAAATGAAATGTTCAGAATAGTCAAATCAGTAGAGAAAAATGTTTGCTAGTGTTTACCAGAGACTGATGGGAAGGGGAGATAGAGAAGTATTACTTAAGAGAAACAAGTTACTGCTTAAGTTATTACTAAGTTTCTGTTTAGAGGGATGAAAATCATTTAGAAATTACATGGTAAATCTAATTAATGTCACTGAATTGTGCACTGAAAAATAGTTAAAACGGCAAATGTTTTGTTAAGTAAATTTTATCACAGAAAGACTAAAGGAAGGCGGGGGGGAGCTGTACAACTATCCCCTCTTCCAGAACATCTTCCCTTCTGCCAGCCTGGAATAAATGCCTCTTTTCTGAATTCTTGTGATACACACTGCATTCTATTGTACTAATTACACCATTGGAAAAAATAATAGACTTTCTCTCTTGCAAGTGCTTCTGAAGACAAAACCTGTGCAATATTCATTTTGGTAATCTGACAAGAGTTGGTCCTGAAAAAAATTTATGTTGGATTTTCCTGAAATAGAGTCTACTCAGCTACTCTCTCCTATTGGACATCCCTCCATGAGAGGTGCTTAGACATCTCTGTCGTTACTACTCCTCACCAGAAGAAACAGCCCAGAATGTTACAATAAATTTCCTCCAAGTCAAACCCTTTTAGATGACTTCCATTAGACTTTGTTCTTCCCAAAACAAGTTATCTTCATATACAACAGACACTTTATTTCTTTGGAATTAAGTAAAAAATAATTTGTTGTTTGTTTATTTCTTTCTTTTTAGAATCACACCACTAATGAAGAGAGGTTGGTAAGAAACATAAAAATAACCTATTAATAACATTGTTCACAACAGCCACAGTGTTTGTTTTGGAATGATACTTTTATGAAAGTATAATTAATTAGCTTTGAAATGCAGAGAAGTATTTTTAATAAGAAAAAATATGTTCCGAATTGTCTTAAAAAAAAATGTTATTTAGTATGCAATAGCCAGTGATGTATTATGTGTGCAAAACATCCAAATGGTGATCAGAGTGAAGACTAGACAGCAATTTGTTGGCTGAGATCCTGTTCTCTATGGTCTATGGAAAATCTGTCTGCCACAGGAAAGACGGCTTAGTGGATGATGCTTGTACTTTGAAAATGGACCTTCATAATCTATTTAATTTCACCCTTGACTGTCTTGGTTAAATCACAAATTCATTGTTTTTCATGCCTAGGATGAAAACCTCTGAGGCCCGTACCCCTTTCCCACATCCAATTTGCTGAAAAGTGTGGGATAGGAATGCAAATACCTGAAAGTTCTTTGTGTTTATTTCTGTAAATATGCCATTAAGCTTAAAACAAACCATGTATTTTTAAATGATCTCACACAACAGGTTGCATTTAAAACACCCCAAAAGGTATTGGAAGAATGTATAATGATAACTTTCACTTGTACTAAGCCTATAATTCTTTGTTTTTATTTTAGTCTTTGGTTAAAAAAAAACATGTTACAGACATTTCAGAACAAAGACAATGATCCAGAATTGTCCAAATATGCCCATTCTTTTACCAAGAAGATGAGTACTATCAGAAGTTAAAACCCCATGCCCAATTATTCTGAAAGCTTTCATTTATGGCCAAATGATGTGTTTTCAATAAAATTTTAAAAGTTTTAATTTTTTCCCTATATGTTAACATATCAATTGTTATCTATATGCCAATGCCATGCAAGTTTTAACTCCTGCACACACCTCTCCCTTGAGTCTGGATCCCACCTCACAGGCAACCTTCATACCTCCAATTTCAAAGATGTCTCAGATGCAGAGCCTCAAATTTCAATTTCAGTACCTATCTCCAGTTCCCAACATATTGCATTTATAATTATCTCAGGGAATGACACCATTAAGGACCAAGTTTAATAAACCAGAAACCGGGGAGTTACCTGTGGCCAAGCCCATCTCCCTCTTTCCTTTATTAAATCTATCAAAATTTACTTCCTAAAGAAAAATTTCTCACATTTGTCTACTGCTTTCAATCTCTAATAGCACTATTCTAATCCAATCTCTTATCTGCTAATGTTTTCTTAATTGCTCTCTCTACAGGCAATCTTGTCCATCCATTTACCAATCCCTCCCCCACTGCTTTTTTTATTTTAAAAAAAACTATAGTTTGACAAGAGTGACATTCTAAAATAAAATTGTATTTAACTTTTAGTTACTTGCCATTTATATTAGATTAAAAACCTTTTTTTTTTTTTTTTTCCCCTCCATGGACTATGATCCTTTGATATAATTTTAGGATGAAAGTAAAAATATTTTATAATGGGGGATTCCAGCAAGATAGCAGAATAGGCATACAAGCTACCCAGACCTTCTGCAACAAAGAAATGAGAAACCAATACAGAAGATGATCCTGGAACCTTGAGCTTTGAAGGCAAGGATAAAGAAGTGGATTAAATATTAACTAATAAAAGAACTTGGATTAAACAATGAATAAAGACACAAATGGAGCTGAGGACAGCCAGCTGGCTTGAAGACACAGCCATTTTGAATATTTCCTAGAGCAACCTTGGCTCTGCTCACCAAGGACTGCATTGGTGCCTGACAACCAGAAAGGAAAACAGCAAAAAGGGAGACAAATAAACCTGTGGACTGCCAGCAGCTATCCTGAAGATATTTTGAATATTCTCAAGTGAGGGGTGCCACCATTTTGAATATAAGCAAGTACCATTCTTACCTGGATGGCAATAAAGAAGTGGGTTCCGCTTGCAGAGGAGAGTATAGGCAGCCATGCTGGAGGCTGATGACTAGAAAGGTGTGGTATTCCCCTTGTTACTCATAACCCACACACTCTTGGTGAACAGAGGTGTGGCAATCCTCCACCGCCATTCACCTTCTTGACCAGCAGGAATTCCATCCTAGTCTGTGGCCTGACAGAGCCTGAGTTCCATGCCCTGCCCCTCAAAGTTTTATTTTTGATTGTTTTTAAGTTATTCTTTTTATCTACCTCCTTTTTTTTCCTGTTCCTTATTCTTGGTTCCTGTTATTTTTTTTTTCCTTCTTTTGGTTTTTCTCATCCCTTGTTTTCACTTTTTTTTTTTTTTTTTTATTAGGATTTGGGTGAAGATTTACAGAGTAAATTCACTTGCATGTAAATAAAATCTGTCTGTGGAAATTTAATTGA
>NW_006921705.1:957999-963817 GCF_000298275.1 Orycteropus afer afer | reverse complement strand
TGCTAGTTGGGGTTTAGTCCAAATCTGCATCCTTTCCTTCAAGGCTCAGGGGTCCAAGATTATCTTCTGTGTCTGTGTTAATTGGTTTCCCTTTTCTTAGTTGAAGAGGGTCTGTGCAATCCTTCTGCGTAGTCCGCCATCTTGCCCCGCCTCTCCCTTGTTTTCACTTTTGCAGTTTACCGATATTTTTCTTAACTATTCTCTCATTCTTGCTCTTCTCTCTCATTTCCTATTTCCCCACATATTGTGGCTATTTTTTTTCTTCCTCATCAACTGTTTTTTTTTTTTTATGCTTTTTTTATTTTGAACATTTTTCTTCTCATTTATTGTATTTCTTTTTGTGTGTCTGCGATTATTTCTGTTTTTTTTTAATGAAGGTTGTGTTTCTTGTTCCCTTGCCTTTAATTTTTTTGTGGCCTTTATTTTTTTATTATTTATTTATTTTTTTAGATCTAACTGAGTGAGAGACAACAAGTGTTCCAACACAACCCAACCACACCAGCATTTCCTGCAGTCCCATCCACTGAAAGTTCTGAAAGGTGGTGAGGGCCACCACATGCTTTTGTACCAACTAACCAATGATAGACAACAGCCAATACCAGCTCAACTCACTCTAAACTGCTCCTTACAATGACCTAAAAGAGATCTATGTGCACACTCTCTCTTTCACACATTAAATATAAGTATAATGGCACCACAGTATCTCAGAGAAAACAGACCATCACAGTCCACACAAAGAAGCAACATAAAGTAGTACAAACAAGGGACCAGGATACAAACCCAGAAAACATCCCTCAGGAATTCCCTGATGAGGAATTTAGAAGATTTATATTCAGGTACATTCAACAGATTGAGAGACAAATCAAGGAAAACACTGACAAAATCAAGGAAAACATGGAAAAAAGTTCTAGAGTAATTTAGGAAAACACTATAACAACAAAGTGACAAAATAAACAAAAAATTAGAAACGATAAAAAAACAACAAAGGTGTAGAATTGAATCAATGGAAGGCAGAATCCATGACATTGAAGACAATACAGCAATACTACTTTGTTAAGGCATCAGTCAGAAAAAAAAAAAAAAAAAAAGATCAAACAAAATGCAGATAGCCTAAGATTCATGTGGATACCATCAAAAGGGATGTTGTTATTGTTGTTATGTGCTGTAAAGTCAGACCTCACTCACAGCAACCCCTCCTTGGGTTTCTGAGGTGGTATCACTATGGAAGTAGATTGCCCAACCTTCCTTCCGAGGAGTGGTTGGTGGATTTGAACCACCAGCTTTCTGATTAGCAGTCAAGTGTCTTCAGTACTATACAACCAATTAGAATTCTAGAACAGGAAGAGACAAATAAAACCACAGAGGAAATTGTTGAAGATTTGTTGGAAGAGAATTTCTCCAATGTGATGAAAGACAAGAATATAACCACTCAAGAAGTTCAACAAACTTCAAACATGATAGAACCCAAAAGAAAGTCACCAAGACATAACATAATCACCAAAACCAAGAAAAAATCTTGAAAGCAGCACAGGAAAAACAAAATGTTACTTACACAAGGCAACTAATAAGACTAAGATCTAATTTCTTGGAAGAAACCATGCAGGCAAGAGGGCAATGGGATGATATATATAAAACCTTGAAACAAAACAAAACAAATTCCAACCAAGAATTATATGTCCAACAA
The DNA here is from genome assembly GCF_000298275.1 of Orycteropus afer afer. Classification (NCBI taxonomy): domain Eukaryota; kingdom Metazoa; phylum Chordata; class Mammalia; order Tubulidentata; family Orycteropodidae; genus Orycteropus; species Orycteropus afer. Next base: position 962,133 of record NW_006921705.1, on the reverse strand, counting down.
AATTGTCCCTTGAATAATAACAAAAATAATAAACCTCACTGCTGTCAAGTTGGATCTGACCCATAGAGACTCCTCCTAGGATTTCTGAGGCAGTATCTCTATGGAAGTAGATTGCCCAATCTTCCTTCCAAGGAGTAGCTGGTGGGTTTGAACCTCCAGCCTTCTGACTAGCAGTCAAATATATGCATTAGGCACTACACCACCAGAGCTCCTCAAATATGAGGGTGAAATTAAGAGATTTTCAGATAAGCAGAAATTGAGGGAATTTGTTAAAACCAGACCAACCTTATAAGAGATCTTAAAGGGATCCCTTTGCACAGATAACAACAACAACAAACAACAACCAATGGTTAACACACATGATGATACAATGCAGAAATCAACCCAGTTATAGAAGTATCCAAAGTAAAATAAGCTTATAAGACTATAGACAGGGAAGCAGAGACATCAGTTGGTAAATGAGGACAACAATAAACTAAACAGAAGGAATGAATAGTGTAGTTACAGAACTTCTAAATGGTAAGGAAGTCAAGACAATTGCGAGATACAACAGTTGTTTTGAACTTGAGAAGAAAATAATAAACTAAGGGTAACCTCAAAGAAAATTAAACCTTTGCACATATATTTAGCAAATACTAAAACAACTGCAATGAAGCAGATGATAACACAATTCATGAACAAAATGATCTCAGCACACAAAATTATTTGGGAAAAAGAAATCAGCAACATCATGAAAAAACACATTATATATAATTATACTCATATATAATTATACTCAGTGTCAATGGATTAAACACACCCCCGAAGAGATGGTGCATTACAGACTGGATAAGGAAACATGACCCACCAATCTGCTGTCTATAAGAGATTCAAGCTAGACACAAAGACAAAAATAGAATAAAAATCAATATTGTAAAAAGATGTACCAAGCAAATGGCAACAAAAAAGGGCAAGAGTGACAACACTAATTTCTGATAAAATAGACTTTAATACAAAAATGATCCTGAGAGACAAGGAAGGAAATTGTGTAATGATTAAAAGGTCAGTTGAACGAGAGGACATAACTATAATAAATATTTATGCACTCAATGAAACACCCCCAAAATACATAAAGCAGAATTTATCAGAATTGAAAAGACAAATATATTACTCCACAGTAATAGTAAAAGACTTTAATATACCACTTTCAATAAGAGGTAGAACAACTGGAAAGAAATTCAACAAAGTTTCAGAAGAACTAAACAATATAAGCAACCAATTTGACCATATAGAGATCAACAGAGCACATCACCCAATACAGCAAAATATACATTTTTCTCTAGCATACATGGAACATTTTCCAGAATAGATCATATGTTAGGCTGCAAAGCAAGTCTCAATAAATTTATAAACCCTGAAATACTGCAGAGCATCTTCCCATATCACAATGCTATACAACAAGAAATCAACCCTAGGAAGACAAACAGAAAAAGAACACCCAGAAACTGAATAACACCCTCCTCAAAAAATACTGGGTAAGAAAAGAAATAAAAAATGATATTAAAAATTCCTTGAAACAGATGAAAATGAAAACACAACATACCAACATCTTTGGGACACAGCAAATGCAGTGATCAGAGGGCCATTTATACCAATTGATGCACACATTAATAAAAAGCCCAAATCAATTTGTTAAGCCAACATCTCTAACAATTAGAAAAAGAACAGTAAAAAAAGCCTACAGTCACCAGAAGAAAATAAATATATAATAGAGATTTGAGCAGAAATAAGTGAAACATAAATGTGAAAAACAATAGAAAAAAATCAACAACAAAAATCCTCATAACTGAACCAAAAAACAGCATATGATAAATACAGAAAAGATTGAAGTTGTCAAACACTTCATGTTACTTGGTTCTACAATCAACACCAATTGAAGCAGCAGTCAAGACATCAGAAGATGTATTGCACCAGGCAAATGTACTGCAAAAGACCTCTTTCAAGTGCTGAAAAGCGAAGATGTCTTCATGAAGGTGTTCATAACACAAGCCATGGTATTTTCAATCACCTCATATGCATGTGACATCTGGACAATGAATAAGGAAGACCAAAGAAGAGTTGATGCTTTTGAGTTGTGGTGTTGGAGAAGAATACTGAGAGTACTGTTGTTCTTGTTGTTATGTGCCGTCGAGTTGGACCCGACTCAGCATCCCCCCCTTGGGTTTCCAAAATGGTATCACTATGGAAATAGATTGCCCAAACTTCCTTCTGAGGAGTGGCTGGTGGGTTTGAACCGCCAGCCTTCTGGTTAGCAGTCAAGTGCCTTAGGCACTATGCTACCAGAGCTCCTATTGAGAATACTATGGATTGTTAAAATAACTAACAAATCTGTCCTGGAGGAAGTGCTGCCAGAATGCTCCTTGGAAGTGAGAATGGCCGGACTTCATCTCATCTACTTTGGTCATGTTGCCAGAAGGGACCATTCTCTGGAGAAGGATATCATGCTTGGTAAAATGAAGGGTCAACAGAAAAGAGGTAGGCCTTCAATGAATAGAGATGGATTGACACAGTGGCTTTAGTGATGGGCTCAGGTATAGCAGGGATCATGACACTGGCACAGGACTACTGGAACTTTTTGAAAGATATGGCATAGTAGGAGGATAGAATATCAACATTCAAAAATGAGAGGAATCTCTACAACAGCAAAGAAGTCTCTAAAAAGGAAATTAGGAAATCAATACCATTTATAATAGCTACCACATAGATAAAATACTTGGGAATAAATCTTACCAGAAACACAAAAGACCTATACAACAGAACTATGAATGACTACTTCAATAAACTATAACATAATTGGAAGAACATATCATGCTCATGGATGGGAAGATTGAACATTGTGAAAATGTCAATACTGCCCAAAGCAATCTATACTCATTGCAATCCTGATCCAGATTCTATCCAAATTTTTAAAGACAGTGAAAAACCAATCAGTAATTTTATATGGAAGGGAAAGAGATCTTGGATAAGCAATGCACTCCTGAAGAACAAAGTAGGAGGTATCACACTCTCACATCTCAAAAGTTCTATAGGACCACAGTAGTCAACACAGCCTGATATTGGTACAATGACAAACACATAGTCCAATAAAACAGAATTGATAATCAAGAAATAGATTCATAAACCTGCACTCAGCTGATCTTTGAAAAAGGGCTGAAATCCATTAAATGGGAAAGAGATAGTCTCTTTCCCAAATGGTGCTGGCAAAACTAGATATCTATTTCAGAAAAATGAAACAATCTCACACCATACACAAAAACTAACTCCAGATGGATCAAAGACTTAAAGGTGAAACTTAAAACTGTAAAGTTCATCAAAGAAAAAATAGAGGAAAACTTAGGGGCCCTAATTTATGGCATAAAAAGAAAATCAAGCATAACCCAAGATGCACAAACAGCAGAAGAGAAACTAGATGATGGAGACCTTCTAAAAATTGCATTCTTATGTACATGGAAAGATTTCTCCAAAAGGATAAAAGAGAATTTAAAGAGTGAGAAAAATTATTTTGCAATGACTTATAGGACAAAGCACTTATCTCTGAAATTAATAGAAAACTCCAACACTTCAACATCAAAAAGACAGATAATCCAATTTAAAAATGGTCAGCAGTCATAAACAAACACTTCACCAGAGAAGATATTCAGCTGAATGTCAATCACATGAAGAAATGTTCACAATCATTAGCCATCAGAGAAATGCAAATCAAAACAACCATGAGATACCATCTCACTCCAGCATTAAAAACAAAGTTTAACAAGACAGAAAATAACAAATGCTGGCAAGGATGTGGAAATTTTGGGACTCTCATAAGCTGCTGATGGGACTGTAAATTAATACACCACTGTGGAAATCGTTATGACAATTCCTTAAAAAGTTGGAAATAGAAATACCATTTGCCCTAGCAATCCTATTACTAGGTATATATCCTAAAGAAGTGAGGTAGCCACAGAGAAAAGTAACAATCCACCTAAGCAAATCCAGAAGAAAGGAAAACATATGGGTTTAATAAGCACAAAACCAACAACAAAGAACAAAAGGGAGAAAGCATTAGCCAACAAACCAAACTCAGCACAGAAAAGTATATGGACCAAAGAAACA
>NW_006921705.1:946191-957724 GCF_000298275.1 Orycteropus afer afer | reverse complement strand
GTTATGTGCCGTCGAGTCGGCCCCGACTCATAGCGACCCCTCCTTGGGTTTCCGAGGCAGTATCACTACGGAAGTAGGATTGCCCAACCTTCCTTCATAAAGAAGGATATTATATGATGCTGAAAGTGTCAATTGACAAAGAAGATGTTACAATAATGAATATTTATGTACCCAATGAAAGTGATACAAAATACGTGAAGCAAATATTAACTGAATTAAAAGGAATAATAGACAACTCTATAATAGTAGTAGGAGACTTTAACACACCACTCTCAAAGAGGGACAAGGCAGCTAGAAAAAAACTTAACAAAGATACAGAAGAAGTCAACAATACAATCAAACACTTGACCTCATAGACATATGCAGAGCATTTCACCCAATAAAAGCACAATTCACATTCTTCTCCAGTGCACATGGATGCTTCTCCAGAATAAAAATATGTTAGGACATGAAAAAAGCCTCAATAAATTCAGAAGCATTGAAATATTACAAAGCATCTTCTTGGACCACAATGCTATAAAATTAGAAATTAATAATAGGAAGAGCAAGGAAAGCATCAAATATATGGAAGCTAAACAACTCACTGCTCAAAAACTATTGGGTAACAGAACAGATAAAAACTGAAATTAAAAAAAAAAAAAAAAAATCCTAGAAACAAATGAGAATGAAGATACATCATACCAAAACCTGTAAGACACAGCAAAAGCAGTAGTCAGAGGACAGTTTATAGCAATAAATGCATACATCAAAAAAGAGGAAACAAAATCAACACTATAACTCATCAACTCCAACAACTAGAAATAGAACAACAAAAGAATCCTACTGTATCTAGAAGCAAGGAAATAATAAAGACCAGAGGAGAAATAAATGAAACAAAAAACAAAACAAAAACATAGAGAAAATCAACAAAACAAAAAGCTGATTCTTAGAAAAGATTAATAAAATTGATAAACCATTGGCAAACCTAACAAAAGAAAAGAAAGAGAAGATCCAAATCACAAGAATTGTAAATGAAAATGGTGTCATCACAACAGAACCAACTAAAATAAAAAAGATACTGACAGAATATTATGAAAAACTGTACTCCATTAGATTTGAGAACCTAGAAGAGATGCACAAGTTTCTTGAATCACAAGACCTACATAAAATATCCCACTGAGAAATAGAAAACTTGAACAGATCTATAACAAAAGAACAAATTGAACAGGTCATACAAAAACTTCCCACAAAGAAAATCCCTGGGCTGATGGCTTCACTGGAGAATTCTATCAAATATTCAGAGAAGAGTTGACACCTATGCTACTCAAGCTATTCCAGAACATAAAAAAAGATGAAATATTCCCAAACCCATTTCATGAAGCAAGCATAACACTAATACCAAAACCAGGAAAAGACACCACTAGAAAGGAAAACTACAGACCAATATCCCTCATGAACATACATGCAAAAATCTGTAACAAAATCCTAGCCATCAGAATCCAACAACTGATAAATTGCCTTTGTTTGGATCTGAAGGAATTTAAACTTTAACTTAAACTTTGGTCTTAACATAACCCTTATTTTACTATGTAAAGTCACCCAAAAAGATCTAGCTAAAGAATTTTTCAAACCCAGAAACGGTAGTCTTCCTATTATAGGGCCATAGCAACAACTGCGGAACAGATTCATCTGATTAACTCCATGAGTGGGAAGGCTAAGCCAGGTTGCTACACTTTGCTGGTGTGGTGTAGTAAATTACCTTGTATGGCTTTTCTAGCCATAAGTCTTTGTAAACTCTGTGGTGGAATTTGCTGTGAGCAACTGAGGAGCTCCTGATTGTAAAAGTTATCCACCTGGGGTGGCACAAAGCAATGTTCTGGGAAGTTCCCTCTCTTTCAGATGCTTAAGATTCTGATGTTATGATTGGCTAGTGTGGCCACTCTGCCAGACCTGAAAGGAGGCCTTCTAGAGACAGAACTCTCTCTGACTGCTGGCTGAGAAGTATGTGCTGCTGAGAGAAACATGCTCCTGAGAGAAATGCACTCCTGAGAGACACACACTGCTGGGAAAGAGATGCAAGAGACAAGCATTGCCGAGAGAGACACCAAGGGACACACACTGCTGGGAGAGAGACTGTGAGAGACTGTTGGCTGAGAGATGGTGGGCTGAGAGAGACTGAGCATTTTTCCTGAATTGGAATCATAGCCTGGTTCTTCCCTAATAAACCCCATAATCTGTGAGTTCTGTGTGGCCACTGCAGTGAATTACTGAACCCAGCAGAAAGGTAGTGAGTGCTGCAGAAGGAACAGTTAGTGTCAGGCTTGGTGAAAGGGTTGGAGGAAGACAGCATGTCTGGCCTCATAGGAATAGTCCTTGGGCTACTGATGGTGATTCTGTCTTCCTCTTGTGTGGTTAGAGGAGGTCAGAATAATGTGCCTCCTTGCCTCTTTGGCAGCTGGAAACAATCCAATGACATCCATATGAATAACACAGCCATCACAGACCTATAGGCTTGATTCCAGTATTTGAATGTGCATCAGTTATAACCTTATAAGTTGCTGACTGTTTCACCACTGACTGGCCACAATGTTCTAGTATCTCTTGAATAGTTCATAATGGCACCTTTTGGCTACATAGTACCACCCTTCGGCCTTGGTTCTCTCCAGGCTAAACTGGAAGATGTATTCTGGGCCTCAAGCACATATTTTTAAGTTAACTTCTTTTACCAGCTAATGCACCCACATTAGGAGCTCAATGGTTTTGATCATTTAATGCTTGATCATTCAGTAGAAGTATTCATACCTCAGATAGGACTTGAAGGTGCTAGACAGCACATGCAGAAATGTTAATCAAATATATGCGAACAGCCCTAAACAATAGTTTCTATGGCTCTGAGGGATCAATACCAAAATAACAATGATATGAAAAGTAGTACTCCAAAGTAGAATTGTCCTTGATATTCCCCCTGTGATCCAAGAAGGTCCTGTGACATAATAAAATGCAATGTCTGTATCTGTATTCCTGATAATATACAATTTCTACTATCTCATACAATGTGTATTATCTTACCTTACAATCCTGTTTCTTCTTCAACTGATAGTATAAGTAATTAGTTTCCTTCTTGTGGTGGAAGGTAGGAAAATTTGTTACTTTATCTTGGAATCTTTGTATTTGTCATGATTTATATTATTGTAAATATGAAATGTGTTTGGCTTTAGTTCAATGAACTCTATCCATGAAATGCTGTACTTCAAAACCATTTGACCCTTCACATAAAATCACGCTGGTTTCATAGGCTTTCACCAGTGATCACATTGTTTAATTATCTCCCTTTTGTCTGCCTGGGTATGTTTTATCTTGACCTCTGCCATTTTGTCCTGCCTGAGAAATATTCCTCAAATATGATTTAGTCCTATAAGATGTTCCCATAAAACCCACTCATCCTGAAGACGAGGCCTACGAGATTGGCAGGGTGAAAAAAACAATTTTTATTAACCAAAGCTCCTCAATAAAACAGACAAAGTTTTTGCAGAAGAAAGAATATTCTTTTCGTGAGTGAGAAGTGTCCCTTAGCAGAAGCATGATTAAAAGGAGAAAATTTAAACAGAAAACTTTCAAACTGAAGGCACTCAAGTCAGATGTACAAATTATGGAACCAATACGCACTCCCAGAAAGCAAAAGTTCAGGATGTAAACCATTTGCTCATGGGAAGAATATGCCAGGATGGAAACAATTTACTCCTAGGAAGCATGTGTTCATGACTATAATCATGTATAACTAACCTGCTGGCACTATTCACCTAGGTGGTCATGCACTGCCTCCCAGCCAAGTAGCTGACTTTTACATTTCAAAGGATTTCAAGCTGAAGCTGATCTTATCTATAATCAATCATTAATCCCCTACCTTTCCTTTATTCTCTGTGCTTATAAACCCCTCTCTGCTTGAACAGAGGAATGCTTTGTATTTTTTACTTAGTGCTGCCCAGCTCAAGCTGTAATACTTGCCAACAAAACTCTTTTCCTTTTACCCCTAACAAAATAAGAGATTTTCTTCTTTGACAGAGTGATATCAAAATCCAGTCAAGGCAATAATCTGATGTGACATTTCTTGGTCAGAGAGAAAATTTTTATCGGAAAATTTGGCATAGGCACTATGGCCCCAGTGCCATATGCAGAAAGAAAATCCTTCAAGAAAAATAGTGTACTAGCAGAACAATTTTGACATTGACCATGAGAAAAAAAGTATATTACTGATAAACATTATTATTATCATATTAGTTTGGAAGTTTTCTTTAGAGTTTTCCAAAACTGAAAATAATAAAATATTGAAGACAAGTATTTTACCACCCATGGCATTTAGAGATGATGTTTTTGACAGTTTCCTACCCATACATACAATATATGATGAAGAAAGCTTTATGTCCTGCAGAGTTTGCCACTAGTGGGCTCATTTTTAGACAATCTATTATATGGATGCCTGAGGTTTTGAAGATACGCTGCTATTTAAGAGAACTTCTCAAGGGTAAGACTTCACAATTTATTTCTTTGTGTCTCCTCATATCGCACATTTGCCAATGGTAAGTCCTAAGAATAGTTTCTAGTTGATAACTGCTTTCTTAATTGCTTTCCAAGCTACACGATTTCTTACTTTACGATCAGTCTCCTATTCTCAATATTGTCTGTCTAATGATGTACACACAGCAGTCTTCTATATGATTTTCAGAAAGAAGGCAGCACAACAAATAGCTGAAATGGATCTTTCAGAATTTTTGTTACATTAGCAACATTTTATCATATGTCTCCTAAAATTAATTTACTTGAATATAGTTGTAGAACTGTTATTGTGTTTTCAGATTTTTTTTCAGTAATATTCCTATCCTCAGGAGTTTTTTCCTTTGTAGAAACATTTCAATTATTGTGATCAGAACAAGAATCAAAAGTGACACAAATACTTTCCCCAAGCTCCCAAATGTCTATACAACAAAATGTATGAACTTGATATGTAGAGAAACTCCTAGATCTTCACTCAGAATAAAACTTACTTTTCTTTTCCATACTGTTTTAATAAAATGCATTTTCTTATTTTCTAATCTGAAGTAAAGTGAAATATAAAAGTAGAGGGCATATGGAATAAAGAGACATAGTTAGAGGAAGGTGCATTTTCAATTTGTCAGCAGGGGCAGAAAGAGTAAAAATTATTAAAGGTAGATCTAAGAACACACAAAATATAGCTTTCTGGAGAAAATAACACCCTTCTTTACTCAAACAACACTGGTACTGCTTTTATGGAACATTGTACTAATTAATGACTATGTTAATGACTCTAGCTCAAGACACTTATTAATTTCTGCATACTTTCTTTAAATAATAGAAAAGTATATATTTTAGAAAGATTTACACCCAAAGGACTTACAATAAAGCAAAAGCTAATTAAAATGAAGTGATATTTTTTTGTTCTGTCAAATTGTCAAAAATTGTATTAAATGGTAGTAGCCAGTGTTTGTTAGAAAGTAAGGAAATAAAAATTACTACGCAATAGTTGTTAGGACTATAAATTCGTTTAAAAAAGAGAGAAAAAATATTGAAAGGCAATTTGGCAAGAACTTGAAGAAAGTGTCCTTTGGAATAGAAATGTTACTTTGAGGAATATGCCAATAGAGGAATAATCACATAAGAATATAAGCCACTGCCACTGCCACTGAGTTGATTCTGACTTATAGCAATCCCATAGCACAGAGTAGAACCACTTCATAGAGTTTCTAAGAATGAAACATTTATAGAAGCAGACTGTCTCATCTTTCTCCCATTTAGTGCTGGTGGGTTTGAACCCTGATCTTTTGGTTAGCAGCTGCATGCCTTAACCACCGAGACAAAAGGGCTCCATCTGATAATATACCAATACTAAAAGTACTTATAAAAAACAAAAAACACTGCCGTCTAGTTGGACCCGACTCATAGCGACTCATCCTTGGGTTTCTAAGGCTGTATCATTGTGGAAGTAAATTGCCCAACCTTCTTTCCCAGGAGTGACTAGTGGTTTGAACCTCCAGCCTTCTGGTTAGCAGTCAAATGCCATTATACTTATAGTAGTAAAATATTATAGAATTTTTTAAAAAAAGTAATTTTGATTCAAATATATTTCCCAGATGTGGCAGATGCTATAGATTGGTCTACCCACTTCAAATTTTTTCAAGCATTTTTTTTTTTTTTTTGTACTAAAGAGAAGCTTTAAACTAAAGAGAAGCTGAAAACTATGTTGTAGGGACATTCGATACAGAATTTGCCTTATAAACTGCCAAACTGAACATACTCTTAAAGACACATGGAAAAAGAACAGAAAACAGGAGCCAAAGGGAGCGCAGGTGTTCTGGCAAGCACATTCCAAAAAGTATACAGTTCTGCGGGGGAAGCTGTGGTAGAGAAATTAGTGTCAGATCCAGGGTATTTCAGGTGTACAGTGGGTAGTGCCCCATCAGGGTTTCCAACAGAAACTTCAAAGTTGTGATTGTTTATCTGGCTCTCTTGATCTTGCCTTTATAACATCCAAGCTTAGTTTTCTCATCCTTCTAAATCACCTGATAAGCATTAATCAGTTTTTTCTAGATGCAAGGGTCTAATTTGATTGTATTATGTGTATGATGACATCTGGGAAATATAACACAGTCATCATTTGTATTTATATGAAGTTTTTTTTAAAGATTTTGATGTCATGAAGGATAGCCATAAGAAGTTAGAAAATAAAGCAGTTTCAAAGTTATATACGAATTAAGATCTTATTTTAAAGTGTGTATAAATAAAAATTATCAATATTGAAGGCTAAGTAAATGATATTGTTATTGTTATTATCATTTTTCTATTTTGTATTGCTTAAAATTTCTGAATTGTTAATGCATTGTCTTCATAATCAGAAAATATGATAAATACAATATGGATCTAAAAATAAGGAACTATATTTATCTTAAGCTTCTGGGGACTATCACAAATATTTGATTTGAAATAAATAACCCCATAACAATATAAAATAAAGAATGTTGTAAAAATATAAAGACCTTTATTTATGTGAAATATGTAGTATTACAGCACTTTTAGATCTAAAATTCATCAAGGCCACAGCAGGCACCTTCTTGTCGTCTTGCCACTGAAGACCTCCAGAACCTGCCAGTTCACCTGCTATATGAAGAGTAACAGAGATCCCTAAGTCCTCCTTCAACTCAGCATGATTCTTATTAATTCAGATTTTAAATTTGGGCACAAGGCACTGATGGCAGCTGTATAAGATCTCAGAATAAAGGACTTTGTGTTCACTTGGACCCCTCAGCTGGTGTCTCCTGCTCAACCTAGGCTGTCATGATGTGGAAGGAAAGCAATAGGCAGGAGTTTCACAATTAGATCAAAGGTGACTACACACCAGGGAAGAGCCCTAAGCCAGTCAATATTTGCTGGAGCTCACTGTGTTCAAAACACTTCAAATCTGCTTCTCCTTCTATTTCTTTCCTTCCATTCATTGACTAGTTAAATATGTTCCACTATATAAAAGAGCAAGCTAATTACTCTCTGAGAAGTTGAATATGATATTTAATATTATTTTAAGTTTCCCAAACAAAATACTTTATTTTAACAGCCAGCCATCTTGCTATCCATCTTCTCTCACTATTCTTCTGTTTTCTATTATTTTGCTTGTCAAATACATCACATACTGAAAAGAATGTATGATATAGTTGTAGAATTTAAAAATCATTACTGTTAAAATAAAATTAATATCTATGACATCATAACTTACGATAAGAAATAGAACATTGCAAGCAACTTTTAAATCTGTGTGCCATGTGGGGGAATTTTGAAAAATTATGAATATTGTATAATGGAATTACACTGTGTGTTTTCTTCTGCAACTTGCTTCTTCCTCTGCAGTATTACCTCCTGAAATTAAAGCATATTGCTGTAGGGACCTAATGCTGTAGACTACTCCATTGTATACATAGATCAGACTCTGTTTAGCTATTCTCTTAATGGTAGAATTATGGCTGTTCATTCATTCATTCATTTTTGTTTGCTTTATGAAAAAGGTGTGATACATATCCTGATATGTATCTCTTGCTGCACAATTAATTATAAGAGCATGTTTAGGGCTCTGTAATATGAATAGAAGACAAGGGTCATATCCTGTTACTGACAATTCATTAATTTATGTTGATGTCAGAAAATACAGCCATACAAATAGGTTTTTTAAAAATTTATTGAGACATTAATATCTAGCATAAGATCAATTTTTAGAGCTTCATGAATTATTGAAAATAATATATATTCTATCATTATTCAAGTGAAGCCTTTACTGCCTGTTGTTGTTAGGCACTGACATGTTGCTTCTGACTCATAGAGATCCATGCAGAACACGACAAAACACTACCTGGACTTGCACCATCCTTACAATCTTTGCCAAGTTTATGCTCATTTTTGTAGCAACTGTTTCAATCCATCTCATTTTGGGTCTTCCCTTTTTAACTAACTCCACTTTACCAAGCAAGATGTCTTCTTTAGGGACTGGTCCCTCCTGATAACATGTTCAAGGTTCATAAGACAAAGTCTCTCTACCCTCACTTCCAAGGAGCATTCTAGCTGAACTTCCTCCAAGAAATATTTATTTGTTCTGAAAGTCTGCTGTATAGTCAACAATCTTTGCCAACACCGTAATTCATATAAATCAATTCTTCAATATTCCTTATTCATTGTCCAGCTTTTGCATTCATATGAGGTAACTGCAATTTTATGGCTTGTGTCAGGTATACCTTAGTATTCAATGTGATATCTCTGCTTTTTGACATTTTACGGAAATCTTTTGCAGCAGATTTGGCCAATGTCTTTTGATCTCTTGACTGCTGCTTCTTCCATGGACATTGATTGTAGATCCAAGTAAAATGAAATCCTTGACAACTTCAATCTTTTTTCCATGTGTCATGATGCTGCTTATTAGTGCAGTTGTGAGGATTTTTGTTTTCTTTACATTGAGGTGTAATCCATATTGAAGGTTGAAGTCTTTCTTTGATTATCATTAGTGCTTCAAGTCCTCTTCACTTTCAGCAAGCAAGATTGTGTCATATGCATATTGCAATTATGTCCATTAGTAAGTTTAAATACGTGGTTGACACATTCTACAGGGTATTGATATATTATGTGTTTGTATATCAATTACTGAGAAAAATATACTTAAAGTTACAAATATGATAATGGTCTTTTGAATTTCCTCTTGTAAGTCTGTGAATTTGCTTTATGTCTTTTTAAGCTATACAGTTACATACATACCTCTTCTTGTTATAACTCCTTGGTAAATTTAACCTTCTTCAGTCATGGAATAGAAGTCTTTTTTATAACTAGTAACTTTTTTTTTGTTTCCATAATGCTTCATAATCTCATCAGGTACCTAATTTATCTCTTGTCTCCTTTAAACATTTTAAATTCCTAAAATGTAGGATCTAGACCAAAAGAGATTTACAGATGCTTCAAAATAAAAGTGGACCCTAAAGAATGGCTGTGTTATTAGAATTATGATTTCTTATTTCTTTCTTTATCAACATACTTTTAAAGGTGTTTTTGTTGTAGTTTGTTTGTTTGTTTTTTCCTGGCAGAATTTTTAGGGAATAGTCTTCTGAAATTCTAGTTAGCCAAAATTCTAGAAACAGAAATCCTAGAAATCTTTTTACAATTTCCACTACACAATATCTCTCTGCATAGAAAAAGCGTATATGTGGAAATCAAAATATAATTATCTTTTCTCTTATATCAGTTGTACGCAATTAGATTAAACATAAAGTATATTTACAAAAATTTTCTTGGTGCTCTTCACTTAAATAAGTGATCTTTTTATCATTTACCTCCTTTGTCTTTGTGTGTTCGTGTGTGTCTCTGTGTGTGTGGTATCTTTGTTTTCTGCTTAGACTGAACTTGCAATTTCAAGTTGGCCTTATGTTTAAGGTACTTAATGATGCAATGAAAGACACATTGCTTGCCACATCAATTTTCTATGACAGTACCTAAAAATATTGGATAGCTGAGTGATCCTAGAATTTTCTTTCAGGAAAAAAAATCAGTATTTTTCAAGTATACAGATTTTTAATAAATTATATTGTTATTTATGGTCTTTTACAATGAGAATCTACATGAAGCATCTAATTTGTGATGAATGATGCAATTATATTTGAATTCTAGGTGAAAATTCAAAATTTCTCCCTGTTTTAAAAGTTAACATTAGTCTTCCAAAAATATACATAAAAATTATTTTATTGCCAAGAGAAAAAATATCAACTTATATATGCACAAATATAAACAGAAAGATGGGACATTTGCATCTGTGGTGAATCAAATAAATTATATTGCCTCTACACAAAAACAAAGTACTGTAAACCAAATACACAGAATGTCAATCCAGAAATAAAATATATTCTATCAGATACTTTTAATATATGGATGTGTATGGCTTTATGAGACTTGGCAAATAGTTTATGAATCATAGAGAAAAAAAGTACATTAAAATAAAATATGTCCATCCAATTGGAAGATGATTTAAAAGGAAAATTGGGGGCAAAATATAATAAAAATAAATGCCTTAATAATTAGGAAATCTACCACCAAAATTAGAGTTTTACTGTGGTATACTGCAATGCCTCCACACCCTGAGCATCAATGTCTCTGTATACTGCTTTAAAAAAGATACATACAAAAAGAAATAGGCAAGATGGTGGACTAGGCAGAAAGACTGCACAGACTCTCTTCAACAAAGAAAAGGGAAAACAATTAACACCGACACAGAAGATAATCTTGGACCCCTGAGCCTTGAAGGGAAGGATATAGAAGTGGACTAAACCCCAACTAGCAGAAGAATTTGCATGAAAATACCAAAAAAGGAGACATATGGATCTGCGGTCTGGCAGAGATCCTGAGTTATCCTGATGGCACAGACAGCTTGTGGTGGTAGGACCTAAGAATTAACCTAAAGATCACCCTACTAGCCAGGGACTCCACGGAGGACTGTGCATGGTGGCTGGGGAACAAACGGAGAAGGTGAAGAGAAAGGTGGGCTGAACTGTGGACTTTTGCCGGTCCGGAGGATGCCGCCATTTTGAAGGTTTAAAAAGCGGCTTGACTATTTTGGATATTTAAAGAGACAGCGCTCTCGTAGATTCCTGGGGCTTAAGAAAATGTTCTGATTTCCAGCAAACCCAAGGACACTTGGGACCTGCAAGACTAAAAGTGTATGACATTCCTCTTGTTACTCTTATACCCCACACCCGCTTGGTGAATGGAGGTGTGGCTATAACCCACTCCCACCTACATTCTGGGCCTACAGGAACTCCATCATAGTCTGTGTGCTCAGACGGAGCTTGGGTGCCCTTCTCTCTCCTCCACCGATTTTTTTTTTTTCTTTTTTTTTATTTCTATTTTTATTTTTGCTTTCTTTTTTCTAGTGATTAGTTTGCTTGTATTTGTTTTTAAACAACTAATATTACTAATACTTTTGTCCTTTTTATTATTATTCTTAATTTTCCCCTACCAGGTCCTA
>NW_006921705.1:933795-943472 GCF_000298275.1 Orycteropus afer afer | reverse complement strand
TTGGCATAACATACTATACAAAACATTGTTCCACCTCCTACTTTGGTGAGTAGTGATTGGGATCTTAAAAGCTAGCAAGATGCCATCTAGGTGCAGTGATGGGTCTCTCCTCGTCCAGAGCAAAGAAGAATGAAGAAAACCAAAATTCATGGAAACAATTAGTCCTAGAGACTTGTACACCATCCGATCTGCAGCCTATACAACCATGAGACCAGAAGAACTAGATGGTGCCTGGCTACCACTGTTATCCACTTGGAAGGGGTTCTATGTAGGAGATCCTCGATAGAGAGAGAGAACAATGTGAAACAAAACTCAAAATCATTTGGAGAACAACAACAACAACAACAAAAAAGGTGGGGACCAGTTTTGCTGTTCTGATAGAGCCTTGTGGAACCACTGAGACTATGACCCCTAGCTGCCCTTCAGGTCTGGAATTGAACCCACACCTGTGGTTTTCAGCCAAACAAAATACAGGCATATGAGTTAAACATTTACTTGCGGTAGATACACTCCTTAGAGAGAACAATCATGAGAGAAAGAAGGGCTTTCACAGGGAGACAGCTCAGGGGGCAGGAGTGTATGGAGGGATGGACACTGGGAAGAGGTAACTATGGGGAGGAAGTGGGAGGGAAGCCGTTGCATTGTGGTAAACTGTGGTCAATGACATGAGACCAAGTATATGTGAACTGTTGTATGGAAAGTGAATTTGCTCTGTAAATCTTCACCCAAATCACAATTAAAAAAAAAAAAAGATACACACATTGATTAACGTTAAAACATATGAGGCCAATAATTTCACTATTTTGTTCTTTTCAGTTAGATTTTCAAAAACATTTCTTCTTGTTATTAGGAATCTCTTTCAATTGTTCTCATTTACGACTGTCCTCATTTACAATAACCTCACAAGTTGTATCTTTTTCTGGTGGACTATAGAACAAAATTCTCTCATATCTCCAAAAGAATTTGAGCTGACCTACAGCCCAAAAATGAAAATTACAAATAAATGTGTTGTTTCTATAAATCTTTGTTAAATCCTAGTTAAAAAAACGTAAAAGCAGTTGCTGTGGAGTTGATTCCTGCTCATGGGAACCCCATGTGTTTCAGAGTAGAGTTGTATTCCAAAGGGTTTTCATGTCTGTCACCATTTGGAAGGAGATCAACTAGGTGATTCTGCCATTCCTTCATTAGCAGTCCAGTGCTTAGCTGTTTACACTACCAAGGGAATCTTAAATCCAGCACATTATTAGAGGAAAGAAATATACCCATTCATTTATTGATATGCTGAGGTTCCACATACCAGGTCTTTATGAAAAAGTCTGTGTTATGTGAAAATAGAGGATGACCACATCAGATCAAAAACATAACTGCCAGATTACACCACTGCATAATCTCCAAATCACATCATTACCTAGCTGCCAAACCACTGAGTTTGGCCATTTGGCTCAGCAGAGTTGACACAACCTTAAACATCAGAGCCAGGTTATTCTTGCCTCACATTCAGTATTTATTACTGACAGACATATGAGGTTAATGTGCAAAATAGATGGGTGGTAGATTTTTTTACTATTGTAAATGCGAAATGTTGGATACAAAATAGTAAGTGAGGAGTAGGTGTATGCCAACATATAGTAACAAATATATAATACCTAATAACAAATATATAATTGGAGGTTAAGTCCTCAGCTGCTAACCAAACGTTTAGCAGTTTGAACCCACCCAACAGCTGCTTGAGAGTAAGGCCTGGTGATACGCTCCCATAAGTATTATAGTCTAGAAAACTCTATGGAGCAGTTCTACTCTGTTACAAGGAGTCTCTATGAGTCAGAAAATGACTTTACAACATCTAAGTACAACAACTACAGGCTTAGAGAAAAAGAAGAAATTATTAAAATGTTATTCAGATTTTCCCTGTAGGTAACATCAATTAGAGTTTCCATGAAATCCTTTCAGTACTCATATGACTGGAATGCTTTGTCAACTACCTCTTATGCCTGCATCTTCCCTTTACTCAATTCAGGCATATTTCAGAATACTCTTCAAATTCTAGCTTATGAGTAATGTTGAATATTCCTTCGAGGATGTTATTTCCTCTTTAGGACCACACCTCATCTATTTTTCACGTTCTAGCTCCATTATATGAAATCTTCCCAAACTTAAAAAAGTAGTTAATACTATCCTGAGTGTATAGTTGAGGAAACACAGCTCAACAACATGAAACAATTTATCCAAAGTTAAGCTGTTGTCAAGTGCCATGGAGTCAAATTTGATTCATAGCAACCCCATGTAACAGACTCAAACTTCTCCATAGTGTTTTGTAGCCTATAATCTTTATGGGATTAGTTCTCTAGGTCTTTCCCTAAAGGACCATTGGATGGGTATGTATCTTTCTCTCTTGCTTTGAAAAAGATGCTTGGCATTTTTTACGAGAGGAAAATGAATCCTTCTTGACTTTGCCTCTAAGTATTTGTGAGACCTTGCAGAAGATACTTAAACACCTCTGATTCTCAGTTTTATCTTCTGTAAATGGTGGACAATATCAACCACAAAGGGTGCACATGAAAATGAATATATGTAACAATGATAGATTCAGCATGGGAACAGACATAGCCTAAATGCTCAATTATGCTCTTACTATTTTATAACACTACTGTGAGACAAAACAATAAGGTATTTAAAACTGCTAGAAAGTGCTCTCTCCAGAGTAGCTACTAATCTTATTATTGATATTAGTATATTGTGAAGCCCAGCTGAAGCATCATCCTCTGCATAAATGAAATTACCTAAAGAAGTCAGGTTTCCAAAATATCCCACAAAAAATTCAATGATAAGTCTTCACAAAGAGCAGATGTTAGCTCTTAAAATGCCAAGTGCAAGGCATTGAGTGTGTTTACTTATGTGTTCTGATGATTGCTTTGAAGATAAATTACACAGACAATATATTCTGAATCCCCTTAAAGTTATATAGGTTTTTTTTTTTTTTTTTTTCCCCCACCAAGAGCCCACAGTGATATAACAAATGTGAATTTGGCCACATAATGAATTCCCTCAAGACCATGAATGAAAAATACTGCTTTATATGTGCATATTTTAATGATAAACTATTCTTCAGGAGCTCTGGTGGCATGATGCCTAAGGTATTTGACTGCTAACCAGAAGGCTGGTGGTACAAACTCAGCAGCCACTCCTTGGGAGGAAGACTGGGTAATTTACTTCCATAGTGATATCGCCTTGGGAACACAAGGAGGGGTTGCTATGAGTCAAAATCAACTTGATGGCAGTGATTTTGAGTGAGTTATTCTTGAAAAAAATACAAGTACGTTTTACCTACTACCCACTGTCATTGAGTTGATTCCAACTGATAGCTATTCCCACTGGGTTTCTGAGGAGGTAAATCTTTATGGAAGTAGATTGCCCCATCTTCCTTCCACTGAGTGTCTGGTGAATTTGAACCTCCAACCTTCTGGTTAGCAGTCAAATGCCTTAGGTACTGCACCACCAGATGTTTTGAACAGAGTCATTTTCTAATTTCTGAAATGATTATTTTTTCTTCTTGAAATATTTTATTTATTTTGTTGTTGTTGAGAATATTCACAGCAAAACACTTACCAATCCAATTTTCTACACGTAAAATTCAGTGACATAGATTATATTAAATTGTGCCACCGTTCTCATACTCCTTTTCTGAGTTGTTCCTATCTCATTAACAAAAGTCACTACCCCGTAAGCTTCCAATCTGATCTTTCCAATTGCTGTTGTCAGTTTTGATCCCATACAGATTGTTGTTTAAAGAGTCTAATGTTCAAAAAACAAACAAACAAACAAAAAAGTATAATGCTCAAGGGAGACATTCTTTACTAGTTAAGCTAAAGTAACTGGTTTTAAGAAGACTTCCAGGGATACTTTTGGTTTAACCTGTAGTTCCAAGGGTTTATCCAGCCTTCATGACTCCAGAAAGTCTGGAGTCAATGAACATTTTAAATTATGTTCTGCATTTTCCTCCTTTTGCTTAAGATTTTTCTATAAAATTGTTGATGAAAATGTTCAGTAACAGTGGCTGGGAACCATGCAGTTCTTCTGGTCTCATAGCAAAGGAGGCAGTTAGTCAGGGAAGTAGTTCACCACACATGTCTTCTTATTTCTTATTTCTCCTTCCTCCTGTTACCTCAAGTGAATAGAGACAAATTGTTACTCCTTGAAGGGTGCTTAAAAGCTTTTAAATTCTCAGATACCACTCAGTGAAATAAGAGGTAGATCAGAAACAATAATCATGATGTTGTTGTTGTTATGTGCCATCCAGTTGAGTCAGACCCGACTCATAGTGACCCCTCCTTGGGTTTCCAAGGCAGTATCACTACAGAAGTAGATTGCCCCATCTTCTTTCCAAAGAGTGTCTGGTGGGTTTGAACCGCCAGCCTTCTGGTTAGCAGTCAAATGCCTTAGGCATTATGCTACCAGAGCTGATATTAGGTCAATTAATTGGGATGTCTCATGAAAACTCCAACCTTAAACCTCCAAACCAAGGAATCAAATCCCATGAGGTATTTGGTTGTCCATAAGCAGCCTCAGCAGCTACTTTTTTTTTTGTCATTGTTATAAATATATCTATCATACAACTTTTTCCAATTCAACTTTGAACAAGTGAACTTATTGACAGCACTTATAATAATTGCCTGTGCAACCTTATCCTTCATGTGATTTCCCCATCAGCATAGACTGAAATTCAGTATTTCATAAACAATAACCATTCCTTTTCCCTTTGCTCCCACCCCTAGTAGCTTCCAATAAACTTTGGTTTCTGTACATTTGTCAGAGTTATTATTCATTTTGATGTTCAAATTGTCCCACATTTGGCCAATGGAACCATCTTCATACTGACTTCAAAGTCTTTACACATGACTCCAGTAGTCTTCAGTTGCTATTGTTGTTAGTTGCTGTCTAGTTGATTCCAAATCATGATGACCCCATGTGTGCAGAGTGGAGTTGCATCATAGGGTTTTCACGGCTCTGGCCTTTCAGAAGCAGGTCACCAAGGCTGTCCCCTGAGACACCTCTGGGTAAGCTCAAACCACCACATTTTCACTAGTCATTGAGTGATAAACAGTTTTTGTTTTTCTGATTTTATAATTTTTTTTCTTTTATCTTGCAAATTCTTTGTTCTTGTCAAAATTAACTACTTATTTGCTTTATCATTCATATATAGATAATCATCCTAGATAAAAATATTAGTAATTTTACTAATAATGTGATTACTAAATACTGTTTAAAATTCTTTGCAGGCCTTCTTGTCCTTAGGATACATTGCCCTATGGATGAAACATCAAATTGTGTGTTTTAAAGCTATTTGAAACGATTGGAGATGACTGGTGTAATTGAGAATTATGTCCTTGCTGCATACACTTACTCAGCATCTTAATTTATCTGACAGTTAAAAATGTTCTCTCCTCCTTCACCCCATGGCAATTTAAACTTATTCTACAAGTAAAGGGTTGTCAAACACTCTACACAGTGCTATATTTATGCCCCTATTTATGTTAAAAAGTCTATTTGGGAGAAAAATGTACTTTTGTGACTCAGTTTGTTCCTTTAATCCAGGGCTTTACAGTTCATTCCAGTTGGAAATTGTTTGCCTTGGGGCTTTTAAAATGTGGGCTGATTCATCACATGAACCTGTTGTAGAAGTGACCCTCCCTTGGTCTCTGTTGTAGTTTCTCTACAACATCATCATAATGTCTGCTCATAAAGCATGTTTTTCAACATGATGACCTGAGGATTACTGTACACAAGAAAACACTTAAATTATCATAATAATACCATTTCCAAATTCTTATGTATGATTAATGTTGTTTCTATTTCTTGGCTTAGATGGAGATTTCTAAAAGTGAGTCTCCTTGACAATTCTTTAAATGAAACTTTGCAAAGCACGTATAAATGTAGGTAAGTCTTTAAAATCTTTGCATAATATTATAAAATATTGAAAAATGTTCTTATAAATATTTAAGTTGTTTCTAATTATTCACTAAAACAATGTTGTAAGGAATAGCTTTTATGTAGAATACTTTGAGCCATATATATGCAGTTATGTAAAAAAGATGCTTAGAAATAGATTCTTTATATCAATAAATATATGGATATAGGGATCTCTGGTGGTGTAGTGCCTAAGGCATTTGACTGCTAACCAGAAGGTTGGCAGTTCAAACCCACCAGCCACTTCTCGGAAGGAAGGTTGGGCAATCTATGTCCGCAGTGATACCGCCTTGGAAACCCAAGGAAGGGTCGCTATGAGTTGGGTCCAACTCCACGGCAGTGGCTGGGTGTAGGGATATAAAACTTTGCTAAGAATTTCCAAATTGCCCTCAGAAAAGGCTGTGCATATTTACTTTTACCAATCATATGTGAAGGTGTTACTTATAAATATATATTTTAGTAGTTTAAATAAAACCACTTGATTTATAGCTTTCACTGTTTTATGCTGTGGAAGAAAACTCTAATTGATTGCTGGGGAGAATAGATTCTGCATACTTAATAGAAATAACTAAAGTGTTAGGATACTCACAGAAACTACTACTCTGTTCTTTTGTCCCCACAAATAAGCAAAAGCAAAGATGTCAGATATATATATATATATATATATATATAAATTGATTCATATGCTTATTTGTTAAATTTATTAGATGGTTTACCTATGTGTTCTTGTCAACTAGCAAATTTATTGGAAAATCTCTAAATTCATTATCTTCTGCACAATTATTTTGAATCAGCAACTGTAGGAATCTTTGTTTCTCCCTCGCTGGTTTAGAAATCTTAATAATATGAACACAGTAAATGAGCTTAAAACAATAGTTAGAGTGAGAAGATAAAAGAAAATAGTTTGAGAAAATAAATTGGCAAGTCAGATTTTCTGAAAAAATAAAAGGTTCTTATAATCTTAACTAAAATTCCAACCTGCCTGTCTTACCTATTTACCAAATTTCATTAGGGAAACAATCCAGACAATAGTCAGTAAGGACAATCACAACAAATCAAGTCACTAGGAAGTTGATTTTCACAATACCTAATGCCATTTTAGTAACATTATTTTTTTTTTAAAGTCCATGAAAGAGATTTTCCAAGTGAAGGTTTGCAACTTGATTACTTTTACAAAAATTATTTCATCTTGTCCAACATAGCTCTTAGGACAGCAAAGATCCAGGCAAGTTCATCAACATTTTTTTAAAACCATGTATGAGTATCTTGGTTCCATAACTGTAGTGATTCCAGGTCTAAAAGTTGAAAAATGCAAAAAAGGGCCTTTATGCTTATTAGTTTCAGTCCAGATGGTCCAGTGTTATATTTACTAATCTCTCTTTAACTATTTATATTACAGAAAATGTATACCTAGAACCCTAAAGTTTAAGGAGGCAGGCTTTTAAGAAATTGCAGCAAATTATTATTTATTTGTTTACTTCTTACTTAGTCTTTTATCAGAGAGAAAAGATTAATAAATCAAGCATCAATTGGCTTTGAAACAAACTTTTAATCCTTGAGAATATTTGTTTACAAGACTGTCAAATTGATAAAATAAATGGAAAAAAAATTCTACCAAGTAGGGTTTTAGAACAATTTGCATTTTGGATACTATCCTGATCCTCTCTCATGGCTAGTGTGTTTTTTAAAAACCAAAATTTTAAGTCTGTATTATTCTCTAGGCTTAGAAGTAACATCATCTACTATCAACGCTACTTATCTAAGGCTGGGTCTATTATGAACTTAAGATAATAGACCTGTGATCCAAAACCACTGGTCTGGGATACTCTGCTTTCGTTGCACTTTAATAGGGTGTGGGGGGAAGACATGAATTTGCATGAGTAATTGCAGTAGCATCTGGTTTGCTATGAATCATGGACCATATATTCAAATGTACATCTATTAATAGCACAGTGCTCTGTTTTCAGCCAAAGAAACTACTTAAACCAATGAGGTATGGAGCTACCCGGTAAAGAGAAGTCCAAGTTATCTTGTCAGTGAGCAACAAGTAATAGGTTAATTATACAGCATATACTACAAAGTCTCAAACTAAAATTTTCTATAAATAATTGTGGCAAGGTCATTGCATCAGTAGAATGAAACAGCTTGTTGACAAGACAGCATCAGCTTGCCCCAACAATGGAGAGTATTTCCCAAACCGGGACCCCACCTTAAAGTATAATAATATGGTGGTTACAGGATCTATTTCTATTCTTGTTGAAAGGTTTGAAGTAATAGGGAATGCAACACAACCAAAATATAGTAAAAATATTTTTGAAAAACAACCATCACTTGATGAAATAAACGTGCAACAGTTCTTATTGCTCTGATCAATTCTGAGGGAAAAACAAATGTTCAGCTATTTACTTCACAGAAAACATAAAAGTGAAACAAAACACACACACACACACACACACACACACACACAAATCCCCAGCGGTGAATTGGCTTATTTTAAAAAACACAGAGAATAAATGACTGAGGGAGGACAGAGCCCATTACCAAATACTAAATCAATCAATTAATTGAAGCTGACTCACTGACTATAAAAACCTTTTTATACATTCATGACTTTCTTTCCTTACATATTTTTGAATACAACAAAAATATCACCAAAATCTTAAAGCTTGCTAAATTTATTTATTCATTGAAATGTTTATACATCAGAAAACAGTCCTGAAAAGGTATTAAAATGAGTTATGCATTTAAATCTAAAAGACCTAGGATATACAACTTAAGGCAAAAATAGAATTTTACATTACCTCTTTGAGAGGATTCAGAGCTAAGTGTAAGGATTAGGGAATAGTTGGCATAACCTTTCCATTAACAAAATGGTATTAAATTTTGTCATGTTGAAAATGGCAGAAGACAGTCTTTTGCAAACTATTTATTTTCATTCTTTCAGTGTAAAAAATTCAATTTAAAATAAAATGTGCCAGCTGAAATGACAGCAAAGATTAGCTTGTGAAAATTAATCAAAAAAAGAAAGAATAAAGCTGTACTTCAACCTACCATTTGCTTTAACCTAATTCTGCTTGCATATTTAGAATGTAACTCAGATTGCAAATTTGGTGACCAATTAAGAGGGGAACAATTGTTTTCTTTTTTTCAGTGAGAAAGACAATACAGCCAATACAACCTATAAAAATAAATATTCAGTATATCTTAGAGTAAAATTGACAAATTTTGCCTTAGTTACCTCATCAATATTGTCTCTAGGTGGTGTAACCAGTTTGTGCTTGACTAAGAACCTAAAGTTTGGTGGTTTGAACCTATCCACTAGAGGCTAGGAAGAAGGACTTGAAAATCTGGTTCCATAAAGATTACAGCCAAGAAAACCCTATGTAGCAGTTCTGCTCTGTAACACATAATAAGGGCGCCGTGAGTTGGAATTGGCTTGACAGCAATGGGTTTAGCTCATCAACAAAATGGAAATATAATTCTATCTCTCTGAGTCAGTATGATGATTAAGTTAAAAATTCATGAGAATTCCCTAGCACAGATCCAGTACAAAGTAAATAGTACACAAATCATTATATACATATATGTATATTGTTGTTGTTGTTATGTGCCGTGGAGTCGGCCCTGACTCATAGCGACCCCTCCTTGGGTTTCCGAGGCAGTATCACTACGGAAGTAGGATTGCCCAACCTTCCTTCCGAGGAGTGGCTGGT
>NW_006921705.1:916264-933695 GCF_000298275.1 Orycteropus afer afer | reverse complement strand
CCTTCCTTCCGAGGAGTGGCTGGTGGGTTTGAACCGCCAGCCGTCTGGTTAGCAGGCAAGTGTCTTAGCCACTATGCTACCAGAGCTCCCTATGTGTATATATATATAAATGTCATTTATGATTATATATTATATTTTTAAAGAGTCTAGGTATTTTGTTATCAGAAATGCTACATACTTGATAAAAGAAAAGGTAAATATCTATAAAAATTTAAGAGGAAAAATACGTCACTCTCTCTCCTTCAACACTGGAGGATTATTGCGCTAGCAAAATTTGGTAACCGAATTTCACTCACTCCAATTCTAATAGCAACCTTTAATAAAATTTGGCTTCTCATTTCTATGTTCCTGCAACTAGAAAACATATAGTCTAATAGATTCAAACATTCCAATACTCTGTCAATTATATTTCTTATGGTAAAACAACTAATTGCCGTTTTGTCACATGGATCAATTTTTGGTGGATTTGTCTCTTCTGATCTCCTCTTCTGAAGGGGAAAGTCTAATCACCTTTAAGAATGCAGACAAAAATTGCATTTCTAGATCTATAAAATTAGGATCAGCCTCTGAACCCTTGATGTTCCCTCCTAAGCAATTCTACACATCATGATTTGGACGGAATCACCAACTGGCCTCTCTAGAAAGCATCTATTGCCTTTCTCTACCTGCAGCACTATGTTATAGTTATAGGTTCTAGGTTATAGAAGTGGGTTCAAATACAGACTGGATATCAACTTGGTTATGTAGATTTCTGAATGATTATGATGATTGTACTTGCTGTCCAGTTGATTTGAAATCATTGTATCCATATAAGACAGTCTGTAACTACCCCATAGGTTCTCCTAGGCTGAAATCTTTATGAAAGCAGACTGCCACATCTCTTTCTCTGGTGCATTAGCTGTTGGGTTCAAATTGTCAGCCTTTCATGTAGGAGTTGAGCACTTAACCACAGCACCACCAGGTCTCCTTATGAAAATACTAATAATGGTGATAACTATGGGTGAGAAATTTGAAAGTGAATGGGCTTGATAGTACTTTCTGGAACAATGAAACTATTTTATATCTTTTTTTTTGGTAGCATTTACTTATCCCTTTTTTGACTTGTGACATGTAGTGCTTACCTAAATTTTCTGCATGTGGCATTTAATGGAAATCTGCTATCACACTTTTAGTGTGTGCTGCCATTTGGTGGGGGCCTGTATGACTGTATGAATCTGAAGAAATGAGCTTCATCACACCAACCACATTTCCAAAGACCATTCAGGACACATGTCTCCTATTAACTGCATCAAAATCCATATTATCTCAAAAAAATTGTTTTTAATTCCATTTAAAATGTCTTCCATTACTGAAAACACGAGGCTTCAACAAAAAATCCTAAGCAAAAAGTAATTCTATTGTAAAAGAATTAATATATGGAACTGTCAAAACACATGGAATTGAATATCTCTATTCCCCTCTTACTGACTATCTTGTTATTTGATATATCCCATTTTACTATTAAAAGCCAAACCAAACCCAACCCACTGCCCTCGAGTTGATTCCAACCCATAGCAATTCCCTGTGGATTTCTGAGGTGGTAAATCTTCACAGAAGTAGATTGCTCAGTATTCCTTCCATGGAGTGGCTGGTGGGTTTGAACTGCCAAACTTCTGGTTAGCAGTCAAATCCCTTAGGCACTACATCACCAGGGCACAACTGTTTTGTGTATTAACAGTGTATCAGTGTATGTCTGAAGTAATGAACACCAGTGTGAGAAGGATGTAATGCTGGCTATGATAGCTAAGGTTGTGTGTCAACTTTGCTGAGTGATGATTATCAGTGGTTTGGCAGTTATGCAATGATGTAGCCATCCTCCATTTTGTAGTCTGATGTTGTCATTCTCCAATTTGTATAACACTGATTGTCACATAACTACTTGGTCTTTGTAGCTTATTCATATTGCTAAGTGAGGAGTGGGTATACTTAAGATCTTGCATTTTATGTGAATTATTATTGAAAATTAACATTCTTTAGAAGTATCTACAAAACTTCTTATGCATAAATAAAACATGTTGTGATGATGTGAATTTCGACTGTGTAATTTTTGACATGACTGATTTTTCTAAAAATAATACATTTGAGAAAAAAATGATTGTTTTAATTAAAAAATGTTTTTGAGAAATATAGTTTAAGTATTCATAACATTTTCTATTAATGTTTTTGATTCTTTAAAACTCATATGATATAGTATATTTTTCTTGTATTATGAAACCAAATAATGATTTATCTTATTAAATAGTGTCATGGATTGAATTATGTTCTCCAGAAATATGTGTTGCAAATCTTAACCTTTATGCCTGTTGTCATACTTATTATATATGTATGGTAATGTATGGTAATGGGTTATCTTTGTCATGTTAATAAAGCAGAATGAGTGTACATTGCATCTTGAGTCAAATCGCTTTGGGGATATAAAAAGGGTTAAGCAAGGGAGTGTAGAGGGATTGGGAAAGAGAGATGCTAAGAGAGAAGATTGCCTAAGAGCAGAAGCTCAGAGACAAGGGCCTTCCACCAGAGCTGGCACTCTAGATTCTGACTTTAGCCTTCCAAACTGGGAGAATGAAATTTCTGTTTCTTAACGCTATTAAATACCACATTTGTGGTATTTCTGTTATAGCACCACTAGTTATCTAGGACAAATGGGAAGGCTAACCAACTCCTACAATCAAGAAGCATCACATTTTAGCTATTTTAGTAGTCCCAAGACTTTGTGTTCTATAATCAGGCATTATAATTTTGAAACTGCTGTTCTGTTGTCTGCACAATTTTTTAATGATTCCAAAAAGATTTTCATACATTACCTACAAATATATTTGTAGAAGTATCAGTAACAAAGTCAAAATTGATCAAGATATTTAAGTAATTTCATTAAGATGTCAAGAGGCAACCAGAGGAAGGTAAAGAAGTTACAGGTATATCATGGAAGGAATGCCCGCTGTGTTGTTTCCTTCACAGAAAGAGAAATCTCCATTCTGTGAAGCTTCTAACATCTGCTGAAACTACTTTGAGTGATTCTATGATGTGAAAATGATCTGTTACACACACTTAAGTGCACTTACAAGAAACAGAGCCTCGTGCCATTTAGAAAGCTAAATTATATTTAACAGGAGATAACTAATTTCTCACATTTTGGTTCATAAGATATTGTATTGCATTTAAAGTTTTTTTTTCTCTCATTCATTATATCTTAGCCATTTTCCTGGAATGAAAACACGGTCAGCACTTCTCATCTAGGGTTTGCATTTCCCTCTGTCAGAAATGTTCTTCTGCCAGACACTTGACCAGCTCAAGACCTCATTTGTTCCCTTCTCTACTCAAGTGCCACCATCTCAAAGAAGGCTTCCTTGTCATAATACATAAAATAGCCCACTTCCCATCCTCTCAGGTCATACACTGTTTTGTTTTTAATTGTACATATTCACTGCCTACCTAATATATATTTATTTTTTTATCCAAAAAATAACTTCTTTATTGTGATACAGTTTCCATACAGAGAAATACATAGATTTTAAGTATTGCATTTCTACAGATTTGACAATGGTGTACACTTATGTAACCCACTACTCAGGGATGACACAAAGCACAGCCATTATCTTAGAAAGTTCTCTTGTGTTTCTCCCTGGTCGTTATCTCCCCTCAACCAGAGTCAGGCTACTAGTTTGATTTAATTCATCATACATTCTTTCTGCCTGTTTTAGAACTTCATATAAATAAATCATAGAGCATGTTAGGTGTATTATATATATGTTAGGTGTACATCATTTATTGGTACTATTTTCTATTTTAATTAAAGAGATCTGGAAGAGAAAATATGAAGAATGTTTAAATGTATCATTATTATACTAAACTAAAGAACTTAACTATAAGTAAGAATTAGTATCTTAGTAAACTTGGTGGAATATTTATTTTTAATTTTATACTGCAATTTTGTATTCCATTTTATTTTTTCATGTAGGCCTCAGTAGATTTGAAATGTAGTTTCAAAGAATAATCTATAAAAACTGATTGATCTAGTGTAATTTCAAATTGCTCCTTATATTGCAACAATCGTAGGTTTGCAGAAAGCATAGGATTTTCAGCATAGTACATGAAATTAAAAGATATATATATATATATATGTGTGTGTGTGTATGTGTCTGTATATATATATATATATATATGTGTATACACACACACACACACATACATATGTATGGGAGCTCTGGTGGTGTAGTGCCTAAGGCATTTGACTGCTAACCAGAAGGCTGGCAGTTCAAGCCTACCAGCCACTCCTCAGAAGAAAGGTTGGGCAATCTACTTCAATAGTTATACTTCCTCCAAAACCTAAGGAGGGGTCGCTGTGAGTCAGATCCAACTTCATGGCAGTGAGTCTTCTTTTTTTTTTTTTTAAATATATATAGTATTTATATGTACTAGAAAATATACTAAAATTTTAATTGCGAATAAAAAAGGAACAGCAATATTCAAGCACAAATGGCCATTCAGTCATCTGTTGTTTTTAATCTTGTTTTTATTTGCTCTTGCTGGATGGTCATAAAAAAATTTCATTTATGAGCTTTCATGGGAAAATTTTGCAGTATAAAAACTCCCTAGAATCAAAATGTCTTGCATATTTGCAAAAGAACATAGATATCTTTTTTTTCCTAGTATTAATATCAATAACACATGGAGTGACTATCTTAAAGTGTTTTATTCCAGTAAGAATATGTCAGAGAAATTGAGACTGGGATAGATGATTATGCCACAATGAATTAGTGAAGTTTAAACAAAAAGGAATAAAGTAATTTTCCAGCCCACAGTTGAATTTTGGGGATTTCCAGAACAAGTTTGAAGTCAAAGGCTTGAACTATAGTTCTGACTGGAATCGTTGCTACTGCCAGGGAACCCCCAAGATCCTGGAAACACTGAATAAGCAAATCTCATTACAACTATCCTAAATAGCAACAAAGTTAGTTTGTTTAAATCAAATATTATATGCAAAAGTATTTGCCTCCAATATTTGGACATAATTTTATAATAGAGATCAGTATGATATTATACAGTATTCAGGATGCGATAACAGGATTAACAATATATCTAGTGTACTGAAGTGAAATCATTTGAATCTATATCTGTACAGTACCTAGAACTTTTCCATTCCCCTAGTTCTATTAAAGGTTTATCTTAAATGTCTTCCTGTATTGGGTTTACTCCCAAGTGTATTTAGGTGTAATGTTGTTGTTGTTATGTGACCAACTCATAGCGACCTCTCCTTGGGTTTGCAAGGTGGTATCACTATGGAAGCAGATTGCTCAATCTTCCTTCGGAGGAGTGGCTGGTGGGTTTGAACTGGCCTTCGGGTTAGCAGTCAAAATGCCTTAGGCACCACACTATCAGAGCTCCTAGTAAGTAGAAAAGAAAAGAAAACCAGAAGAAAAGACTAAATATAGTAAGAAGTCAGCTACTTGCTTACAACTAGCATTGTAAAGCAATTCTCAAATA
The DNA here is from genome assembly GCF_000298275.1 of Orycteropus afer afer. Lineage (NCBI taxonomy): Eukaryota > Metazoa > Chordata > Mammalia > Tubulidentata > Orycteropodidae > Orycteropus > Orycteropus afer. The sequence continues at coordinate 928,172 of NW_006921705.1, read as the reverse complement.
CTTCCACAAAGACTTGCTAATTTTAACAGAAGGCTGGCCCTGAAGCAATGACACATGTCTTCTGTGCCACATTTAATTCTATACAACATTGATTTTATTGAGACTTGCTAGTGAGTAGCTGCACAATTTTGCCCATTGTCATCAATGTCATAAAAATGTTTCTTCAGGAACCAATTCATTGTCTTGGCCAATGGGTAATTATAAAATTGGATAAATATCTTCTACCTCACCATACTGAAATAGTAGTAATAAAGCTATTAAACAAACAAAATGCTAAAATTATGAATATGGTAAATTGAGAAGGGAGGTTTTATTGATTGATTGGTTGATTGTACTTATCCTCCTTTGCTGAAGTAGAACTACTTTTCTGTTTAAATCCAAGGACAGTGGAATGACAGTGGAATAATCTCTTTTGAGCAGTTATTAGATATAACATATGCTATAAAATATAAAATATTATATCTGTTTTATATGTTATCGATTTCAAATGTATTACAAAAGCAGTATCCTGACAATGAGTACATTGATAATGAATGATAGGATACTGATCATAATTTTTTTTATACCTAGCTCTGGTGGTGTAGTGCCTAAGGCATTTTACTGCCTTAGGCTGGCAGTTCAAACTCACCAGTCACTCCTTGGAAAGATGATTGGTCAATCTACTTCTGAAGTGATACTGCCTCAGAAACCCAAGGAAGGGTCACTATGGGTCAGATCCAACTTGATGGCAGTGAGTTTGGTTTTTGGTTTTAACAATTTTTGAAAGACCAGTCTTTCTTTCTATTGTCTCTGCTAAGGGATTAGAACTACTAAAAACATTTCTGTACAGGTCAGGTGCAAAATGTCTCCTTTCCTACAAAAAATTAGCGTTAGAGATTTAGAATAGTCCTTTGGTTAGGGATTAGATTTGAGATCATATTACAGAGAGAGAAATATCGATATAAGATACAAATCACACTGGACAACTGACATCTTCCTCCACATATGAAACTGAATTCTACAGAATGATCACTGATTGCTTATGGATAAAGTTATTGAAAAAGAAAATACAAGACACCCATCTCCATAATCTATGGCTGGATGGTAAAATGGCATGACATGTCTCCTCTGACTGTAGTTTATCATTTATTTGTTTTAGAGAAATTCTATTAATGTCATGGAAAGCTATCAAAGAAAAGAATGATAAGGAGATCTCTGAGTCATAACAGGGCTTTTCCTATGATTTTTCCAAACTAGAAGTTTAAATCAGACTCATTCAGTCTTATAGGACTCTAAATTTAGGGAGATCATGTTGAGAACCAGAGAAAAAAATTGATCAATACTTTATGCTCCACATCATTGACTCTCAAATTTAGAATTTGGTCACATATCAGGAGGTTTGACAGATGCTTCAGTGATTAGTTTTGTTGGTGATCAGAGTAATCACCATCTCTTGGGTTTCCCTCCTTTCCCACTTATTTCACCAATAGACAAACTTGAGATTTACTCCTTTGAACAAAATGTTGTGCACATAATATCTTTGGCGTACTCAATTACTTATACCTTAGCATAATTCACACATCTATCGATGCAAGTATATTATTGAATATTTCCTCTATTTCAGAAAAATGACAAAAATCACATTGGTAGTTCTGTCCTTAAAGGGTATGTAAGTTTATGGATGAATTGAGGTGTCTTGAAATAAGAACAGGTAGAACATTCCTCAGAAGCAAGGATGGTGAAACTTCGTATCACATACTTTTGACACGTTATCAGGACGGATTAGTCCTGAATAAGTATACCATACTTTGTAAAATAGAGAGTCCATGAAAAAGTGGAGTACCCTCAACAAGATGAATAGACACAGTAGCTGGAATAATGGCTATGATTGTGGCTGTGATTGTGAGAATAGCACAGGAGTGGGCAGTGTTTCATTCTGCTGTACATAGGGTCACTATCAGTTGGAGATGACTTGATGGCACCTAACAAAAACAACAAAGAGACAGATTTGGTTGAAGATAATCTTACATATGTACTTGTGCTACAAAATTATCTACACACATTACAGAAGTAACAGAGGACAGGTTGGCATAGCTTTTCAGAGACAACCAAACACCTTGAGAGAGATAATCAGCAGGTCTGCAGGCTCAGGAAAATAGTTTTGGGGGATAATATGCTCAACTGGCACAACACAGTACATAAAAATCTTGTACATCCCTTTGGTGAGTAATGATTGGGGTCTTAAAAGCTTTCAAGCAGCCATCTAAGACACAACTATTGGTCTTCTCTCATCTGGAGCAAAGAAGAGTGAAGAAAATCAAAGTCACCTGGAAACAATTAGTCCAAAGATAGGATGGATGACAAGACATGATGGACCTCAGCCTTCATGACCCTGAGAACAGAAGAATTAGATGGTGTCTAGATACCAATGCTCACTACTCAGAAAGGGATCAAAATCGGAGATCCTGGTTAGAGTGGGAGGAAAAATGTGGAAGAAAATTCAAAAACACAAAAATGACCAGAATTACTGGTCAGATAGAGATGGATAGAAGCCCTGAGACTGTGGCCCTGGATTATCATTTGGGCCTAGAAATGGACTCATTTCTGTGGATTGGCTCTCAACCCAGGAATAGAGAGACCTACATGCAGAACATGTAGTCTCAGGAGATGCATCCACATTTCCTTGGGAAATGCACCCCTGAGATCAATCAGCCATGAGACATCAGAGGGGCAGTATTTACATGGAGGGAAGCTGGACAGACAGGAATGCATATATTAGAAGGGCACAGGGAAGAGATAGCCACAGGGAGGAGAGGAGAAGACAAGAGAGATTTTATGTTTGGAGATGGTGATGGGGCCATGAAATCAAATGTGCATGAACTGTTGAATGTAAAATTAAAATTTTAAAAATCATAATTAAAAAAAAAAAGAGTGGCTGACCTTGAGCTTCTTCTCTATAGCTTGAGAGTCCTTAATGGTTATATAATTGATCAATCTTGATTTATATATAGAGAGAGAGAGAGCGAGAGAGAGAGAGATTATATATTCTTTAAAAGAAAAGCATTTTAGCATCAAGAGATATTTTAAGAAACTTTTCTGAGTTCTGAGTTCTTAACTAAGAACTGTTGGACTTTGTATTTTAATTGGCCTTGGCTTCCATGCTTGAAGATATCAAAATGCCTAGAGCGGAGTGAACTCAGGAACCATAGACAATAAAAGGGAAGTTTCCTTCAGATCTTCCAGGTCTCCTCTTTGTGCCCCTTTGCATCTTGGCTGTGTCTCGGTTTCTAAGTTCTCAGCCAGTAATTTAGACAATATTTGGTTCATTTTTGTATCAACATTTCTTATAAGTAAATAACTTGACTAACTCTATCAAATTATTGTTGCTGTTGTTAGGTGCTGTCGAGTCGGTTCTGACTCATTGTGACCCTACATACAGCAGAATCTATCCTTGGTCTTGGGTATGTTCCTGTTCACTTACCTCCACCTGATCATCAAATGCTTCCCGGTCTTGCACCATCCCCATGATCTGTTTTGGATCAGACTGTTATGATACATAGAGTATTAATTGGCTGAGTTTTAGAACTAGATTGCTAGTCCCTTTCTCTTAGGTCATTTTAGTCTAGAAAGTCAGCTGAAACCTGTTCAGTATCATAACAACAAGCAAGTGTCCCTGGCAGACAAATAAGGACTATACTTGAGGTGCATTGGCTAGCAACTGACCCCAGGTATCCTGCATGGAATTGTATCACTGAACCACACCTGCCCCCATATATCCCTTATAAAACCAAATGAAATGACAATGCTATTGAGTTGATTCCCACTCATAGTGACCCCCATTGGAAATTTTTATGGAAGCAGAATGCCCCATCTTTCTTCAATGGAGTGGCCAGTGTGTTCAAATCACTGACCTTTTGGTTAGCAGCAAAATGTCTTAACCACTACACTACCCGAGTTCCTTACATCCCTTATAGGAGACAATATACAGATTCGGTTCCTCAGCCAGCCTGCTTCCTGATGCTGTCTATGAATATGGTTCTCTCCATCAGGCACCAGTCTTCACTCAGAAGAGCTCTATTCAGCGATTGGACTCAAAGAGTTTTATTTATTTATTTGTTTGTTTGTTTATTCAAAGGTGTTTTAGCAGTTTATCCATATCCTTGAAGATTCCCTATTAAGGACACACAACAAATTAAATTAAGTGGAATCGAATAATATAAGGTAAAATAAAATTACATAGCATTTCTTCATGCACTGCCTGGTCTGATTTATAGACACTTTGGAAAGTTTTATACTTAGTCACAATGGTTCTTAAACTTTAGTGCACATTAGGATTATCTCTGAAACATGTAAAATATATTGATGCATATACTCCTTGTACTTTCTGAAATAAAATCCCTGGAGCATGTGTTTCTTCAAAAATCTCTGCAGGCAGTTTTTATGTCTCCAAAATATTGAGAACCACTTGTTTTAGGTATAACAGAAGTCAGCCTTTAGTCTGATTAATTATAGCACTTTTAATCATGTCTATAAATTTTATTATCAAGGACTTGATGGGTAAAGAAATTGCTCACTGTAACAATCTTATATTTGGGATATAGGACTTAATATTCTGTGTTTAAATTTAAAGGAACTCTTCAGAAATACTAACCTTATAGAAAAATGCTAGAAGGAATGATTTTAGCTGATTTTTTTTAAAATGAATAACTCCTTGAGATTTAAGAAATCATCTCTATGTTGAAAAATAATAATAGTAATAATTACAATAATAAACAATATAGCTAGTTTAAAACAAACAACAATAACAACAAAAATGGTTTTATTTTGTGCTTGCAAATGAGGAAATGAGGTAGTTGATCTAAATTTCCTAATCAGAAAGTAGAAAAAGTACATAATAGATTGTGAACTCCTTTAGTTATTGAAGGTTAATATGGGACAGTTAAATTATCCTGTAAGAACTTAATGAAAACTATATATATATATATATAGCATAAGATATGATCTTCCTTCTTTATAACATTAAAATGACATTAATGATTTAAAAATGGTTAAGTGGAAACATCAATTCTATCAAAATTTGAATAGTCACAATAAGGTCATTTGTATACTAAATTTTGTTTCTATTTTTGATAATATCATTGAGAAAATGTGATTTATCTTTCATTGACAAAAGATCCTTATCAGAGATGAAGCAAGTCTTCATAATTCTTTAGAAACCAGTTAACCATTTCTAATACTGCTTTTGAACTACATGATACCATCTTTCTAAGTTAGTAGTCACCAAGTTCTATTCCTAGAAGTAAACAAGTGTATATAAAATTAATTTTTAGCATTTTAACCTCGAAGAACTATATTGCACAGTTTGATGTAGTAACTGTGAAGGAACTAATCATCAGAATCATGAGGATGCAGTACATCTTCCTCTCAACTAGCCCTTGAGTTAGAAGTAGTGAGAAGTGCTTTCCTTTGAGCACCTCCCTGTGGCATAAATGTCCTGCCATATGGTAGTTACCTATGGTTATGCCATATCTGTTACTGGAAGCAGTGCCTTTAAAGTAGACACTCTATGACTCATCTTTTATCAGTTATTCATTAATTTATTTAGTAAATAAACAAACATTTGTCCATGCATATTAGGTGTCAGCCACTATTTTTGTTGGACACTAGATGTATCTAGATGAACACTAGTATAGTACTTAAAGAGGTGGAATTTTCTGAGAAAGAAAGAAAAATAATCAAATGAATCTAATATAAAGTAAAGAGTGGGAAAATGTCAGTATGAACTTATTATGCATACTTCAGGAGATGATAAGTTACTTGTGGTGATTTGGGATTGGAAAATTGTAGTTGTGGGAGACTGAGCTGAGTCTCAATATATAGAACAAATTCTTCTCACCCACTCCTGCTCATCACCTTTCAAAAATAAGGATGGATGAAGGATGGATTGAAGGATGGATGGATGGATGGATGGATGAGAAAGAAGTATCACCTGAAAAATTCAGTTACAAGGTTTATTCAAATTTGCATTTTATCAGATAATACTGATTTATCAGGTAAACAAGAAGCCCTTAAAAATTATTGTTAATGATTGAGCAATGGACAACATAAGTCAAAGGGAGAAATTTAAGAATTTCCATAGTCTCAGGGGTCATCATGCTCAACTGGCACAGCATAGTACATGAAAATCTTGTTCTACAACTTATTTTGTTGATTAGTGACTGGGATCTTAAAACCTTTTGAGTGGCCATCTAAGATACCGCTATTAGTCTCCTCTCATCTGAATCAAAGGGTGAAAAAAATCAAAGGCATGTGGAAACAGTCATTCCAAAGATATGATGGACCTTGAGGACCTCAGCCTTCATTACCCCAAGACCAGAGGAATACATGGTTCCCAGCTACCAACGCTAACCACTTGGAAAGGAATCAAAACTGGAGATCCTGGATAAAATGGAAGGAAAATGTGGAACAAAATTCAAAAACACAACAATGACCAAAATTACTGGTCAGATGGAGATTGGTGGAACCCCCAAAACTTCAGGCCTAGAAGTGGACTCACTCCCGTGGATTGGCTCTCAACCCAACAGTAGAAAGACCTACATGCAGAACACCTACCCCAGGTTGATGCACTCACCTACCCTAGGGAGATACACTCTTTAGAGCAATCATCCATGAGACACCAGAGGGGAAGCATTCACATAGAGGGAAAGGGGACAGACAAGAATGCATCATTAAGAAGGGCACAGGGAGGGAGTAGTCACAGGGATGGGAGGGGAAGAGAGTTTGTTAGGATCAGGGATAGTAATTGGGGCGTGAAATCAAATGTGCATTAACTGTTGAATGTAAAACAAATTTGCTTTGTAAACTTGCATACACACACACACACAAAATTAATTAATGTTAATGATCAAGGAATAAACAACATAGGGCAAAGGGAGAAATTTCAGAAGCTAGGAGACTGTCCATTGCTGTTTCATTACATCGTATTGCCTCTGCTTATTCCTAAGGCTAACACTGCTGCTGATACACTGGATTTTACAAAGTATATTGCTATTCTGCAGTTTTAAAAATTGTTGACTGCTCTCACTATATAATCAAGAAAAACATAACTATGAGTTTGCTGATCTACTTGAAAACTGCAGGACACACAGAGAAAAATTCCCTAAGCACCTACTCTAAGCCATTTCAGGATAGATGTCCAGGGACTTCTGGACTATAAAACTGTCACACTTTTCCATAAACTTGTTTTGGTTGTATAAAAAAGCACTAAGCAATAATTATAGAGTAAAAAGAACTTAGAGTTCAATTAGCTGCTGTATACCAAAAAAAAAAAAAAAAAAAAGCCTCACTGCATGGAGTCGGCTATGACTCATGATGACCTCTCCTTGGGTTTCCAAGGCAGTATTACTACGAAAGTAGATTGCCCAACCTTCCTTCCGAGGAGTGGAAGGTGAGTTTGAACCACCTGCCTTCTGGTTTGCAGTCAAATGCCTTAAAACAACACCAAAGTACAATCACTCAAGATCTATTAGTATTAAGTTATTTGCATATGATATATCAATACGTCTTACTATTTTTTTCCTCTAGGTGAATCGTGGAGAACTAAAATAGGAAGGAATAAAAGAAAATGATATTTCTTACCACTTTTTGACAAACAACTCACTGCCCTTGAGTCAAATTCAACTCGTACTGACTCATCCTTATGTTTCCCAGATGGTATCACTACGGAAGTAGATTTCCCAATCATCCTTCTGAGGAGTGGGTGGTGGGTTTGAACTGCCAGCCTTCTGGTTGGAAGTCAAATGCCTTAGGCACTATGCCACCACTTTTTGATATATTATTTTTATTATATGCATTTTACATATACATATATATATATATATATATATATATATATCTCGACAATGTAAAACATAAGAAAGCACCTATATAAACTTATGATATTTCAAGAAATTGTTAATTATTTGAAGGGTGTTGGGATTGGAAAACATATTTTATTATTATAAAAATGATATTATTAGGACATTTAAATGACACAGAAAGCAACATATTTGAAAAACAGATGCAAAAGTATTTTATTTTAACTGCCCCATCTTCACAAAGCAAGTGGCTAAACAGCAATTGAACTATTTATACAAAATTTATTACATATTTTCAATTTTAGTTATGATTCAGAAGAAAATAATGTTCTGGTAATTGAAGAGCCATTGTAAAATGTGAGACATGCATTGGTCCCTTTTAACTTCCAAGTTCATTTTCTCAACTGGCCTCATTTCTATATACAACATTAATGAGTGTGTGTGTGTGTGTGTGTGTGTACATATATATATATATGTTTGTTTTTGACTCAGTAGAGGGAAGACAACAAAGCATCTGAGGAATGAATCAAATGAAATATCTTTATAAACTCTAAAATGTTCAGAATCTTGGAAGATTTTTAGTTAAATGGACCTTTAAAAGTAATTTAGTCTAGTTTATACTTTCATTTGTTCGATACATATTTAGTGAGTGATTAATATTCTAGTCCCATAGATAAAGATGAGGGAACATTTCCTGTCATTAGGGAGCTTATATTCTAGCCTAACCTGGAGACTTAAACAGTTTGAGAGTGATTTACTTTGCCATTATTTGGTCTCTCCCTACTGTTTCCCATTCTCCTCAATCTGTAGAAAATGAAAGTTAATAAAATAAACAAGTAACTGAAGCAATGGACTACAACCTGAAGTCATGCACATGATATTTGAAAAAATGATGTCAAAAGACCCATTGTTCAATATTAAAAGCTTTCTGTCTGGAGTTGTCAGATTAAAACAACCATCACTGGAATTACGAATAAACGAAAACCAAAAAACTCTCTAAAAGGCAAAGCAAAGTCTATTTACATTTGTGAAGGTTTTCAAGATGAGTTTTTAAGGAAAAATACTTCACCCTGGATATATTGGGAAGTTTAATGTTTTGAGATAGTGCTGAAGATGGGGTCAAATAGATGGAGTTTAATAGGTAGGAAGATGAAAATGTTATGTCATTAAAAATGTGGTTTCTATATTCTTTTCAAATATAGAGACTTCGTTTTAGATATAAGGATATAAATAATTGTTTAGCAAGCCTTTATTCTGTCATTCAAAAGAAAAACAAAGATCACTTTGTAATTATAATTTTTAAATTTTTTGTTAAGATCACCATATTTGAATTCAGAATACTAGTGTTTATATTGAAGCCACATCATTTACTGGCAGTGCAACATAGGGGATTCACTCACCTCAGCTTTTTTTTTTTTTTAATTTGTATTATTTATTTTTTAGTTTATATTGTTAATGCAATGGGGATTAAAAGACTCATTTTTAAGACATTGGAAGGTATACTATATTGATCAGGAAATTAATAATATGTGCACAGATCCACACAGAGACTATTTATAGCACTGAAACACATAATGATATTAGTAAATCTTATCACTTCAGGTATTTTCCAATGCCTATATATTTCCTCAAGGAGCTTTGGTGGCTTAGCAGGTGAAACATTTGGCTGCTAACCAGAAGGTTGGCGATTCAAAACCACCAGCTGCTCTGGGAGAGGAAGAGAAGGGAATCTGTTTCCCTAGAGATTTATAGCCTTGGGAACCCAGTGAGGTTTTCTACGAGTCAGAATCGACTCGATAACAGTGGGTTTATATTTTTATTTTTTTTAAAATACATTTCCTCCAGTTGTCCTGGTGATACATAAGTTAGGTACTTGGCTTCTACGTGAAAGTTTGACAGTTAGAACCCACCTCTCACAAAGATTACCCAAAGACTTCTGTGAATTGAAATTGACTCACTGGCACCTAACAAAAACATACTTTTCCTCATATGTTGCTGACTACTTACAGTGCTTATTAATGTTACTTTTTAAAATAAAAAATACTCTTTTCACAAATTTAAATATGTCTGTTGTTGACCTTTGTAAAGAAAAGACTCATTATTATATAGGCTTATCCTTTTTATCTATAATCATAAAATGATACATAGTTTGCTTCCATACCAAAAAAAAAAAAAAAACTCACTGCCATCGAGTCATTTCCAACTCATAGGGACCCTTGTTGGGTTTCTGAGTCTGTAAATCTTTATGGAAGTAGATCACCCAGGCTTCCTTCTGCAGAGCAGCTGGTGGGTTTGAACTACTGATCTTGTGGTTAGCAGTCAAGTCCCTTATCCATTATGCCACCAGAGCTCCTTACTTCCATAGGAACTGTTAAATTTCATTAGATTATCCAATTATTTCATTTAAGTCAGTTGTATGTAACAAGCATAGCTTCCACGACATGAGATGTCAAATGAGTAAGTAGTAAAATGAGGGATCTGAACACATTGAAGGTTGCAACCAAAGCATTGATTTTTCTTTTTTTGGGGGTGACAGTTACTTACAGTTTTATCATGTTTTTTTCTTGTGGAAAAGAGAATAATATACACAAAAGATCATACATTTCTATTTACTACTAAAAAAAAATTAAAAATGTATATCCAATGTTGTTGTTGTTGTTACGTGCTGTTGAGTCATTTCCGACTCATAACAACCCCATGCACAGTAGAATGAAACACTGCCCTGTCCTGCACCAGCTCCACGATCCTTGCTATACTCGAGCCCATCGCCGCAGCCACTGTGTCAATCCATCTGGTTGAGGGCCTTCTCTTTAGTGGACCCTCCACCCTACCAAGCATGATATCCTTCTCCAGGGAATGGTCCCTTCTGACAACATGACCAAAGTAGGTGAGACAAAGAATGGCCATTCTTGTTTCCAAGGAGCATTATGGCTGCACTTCTTCCAGAACAGATTTGTTAGATCTTTTAGCAGTCTGTGGTACTTTCAGCATTCTTCGCCAGCACCACAGCTCAAAAATATCAACTTTTCATCAGCATTCCTTATTCGTTGTCCAGCTCTCACATGCATGAGGCGACTGAAAATACATGGCTTGTGTCAGGCGCACCTTAGTCCTCAAGGAGATGTCTTTGCTCTTCATCACTTGAAAGGGGTCTTTTGCAGCCAATTTGCCCATGTATATCTGATACCACTCAGTTTAATAAACAGAACATTGCCAGTAACTTAGGATCTGTCACAAACCCTTTACTATCTTCCAGAGATAATTAGTATCCAAAGTTTTGCCTTAATTGTTACTTGCTTTAGTTGATAGACTAACAGTGACCCTATGTGAATCAAAGTAGAACTACACTCTTTCACGTTTTCAAGGCTGTGACCTTTCAGATGCAGATTGCCAGACTTTTCTTTTGAGGTGCCTCTGGATGAGTTTAAGCTGCCAATCTTTTGGTTAATAGTTCAGGCCATAACCCAGGGACTCCATGAGTCAAATCAACTCTACAGTGGCGTGTGGTTAATTGATAGATATACAACAATGCAAGCATCCCTAAAATATATATTAATTTTGTCATTTTTTGTATTTATATAAATGAAATCATACCTCTGATAGATGAAAGAGACTAAATATATGATGTCGAATATTTTACCCAAACAAGTAACAAATTTGATCGAAGAAGCATACCACTAGAATATTATGCTAAACAACTGAAGAATACAGAGATTTTCTAGAGTTTGTTTTTCCTTGGGTTATTTGGACAATGATCCCCTCTTCCCACCTTAATCTTCTTCCTATTTTAGTTTACTAAGTGGAAGACTGACTGTTACTTTTTAAGTCAAGTGAAAAGTAAAGACATCTCACAACTGAAGTGTGAGTTTGGCCATGTAGATAATACTAAAATAACACAGGGAGAGGTTTTTTTATATACTAACAACTGACAAATGCTACTATTGTTTGACCAACAAATAGGAAAAGGGCATGAAGAACTGTAGGTGTAATTGTATCCCAACAAATGGGTAGGCAAGATCTTAACCTCTCAAATACTCCCCATATATATATATATATATATATATATATATATA
>NW_006921705.1:913320-914726 GCF_000298275.1 Orycteropus afer afer | reverse complement strand
AGCATAGTGCCTAAAGCACCTGACTGCTAACCAGAAGGCTGGCGGTTCAAACCCACCAGCCACTCCTCGGAAGGAAGGTTTGGCAATCCTACTTCTGTAGTGATACTGCCTCGGAAACCCAAGGAGGGGTCGCTATGAGTCGGGGCCGATTCATTGGCACATAACAACAACAACAACAACATACAGATTGAATAAGTATAGTGAAAAATACAACCTTGACTCACTGCCTTCTTGATTTTGAGCCATGCTGCATTCCACTGTTCTGTCCGAACGATAGCCTCCTGATCTATGTACAGCTTCCTCATGAGTAGAATCAAGTGTTCTGGAATTCTCATTCCTCTCAATGTTATCCACAATTTGTTATGATCTACACAATTGAGTGCTTTTGCATAGAAAATAAAACATAAGTAAACATCTTTCTGGTATTCTTTGTTTTCAGCTAAGAACCATCTACATCAGCAATGATAACCCTCATTCCAAGTCCTCTTCTGAATCCAGCTTGTGTTTCTGGAAGCTCTCTGTCAATGTACTGCTGCAATCGTTTTTGAATTATCTTCAGTAAGAATTTACTTACTTGTGATATCAATGATACTGTTTGATAATTTCTACATTCTGTGAAATCACCTTTCTTTGGAATGGGTACAAATATGGATCTCTTCCAGTCACTTGGCCACGTAGCTGTCTTCCAAATCTCTTGGCATAACTGAGTGAGTGCTTCCAGAGTGGCATCCATTTGTTGAAACATCTCAATGGGTATTCAGTCAATTCCTGGAGCCTTGTTCTTCACTGGTTCCTTCAGTGCAGCTTTGACTTCTTCCTTCAACACCATTGTTTCTTGATCATATACCACCTCCTGAAATGGATGAAACATTGACCAATTCTTTTAGGTACAGTGACTCTTTGTATTCCTTCCATCTTCTTTTGAAACATTTTAAGTTTCCAATGTGAATAGAATGATCTTCTAAATCTACCCTCATGGATAACAGAGTATCCACAATGACGTCTTACCCTATCTTCCTTCTTATAACCCTTTGCTGTTTTTCCCTACTTCAGTAATTTGTATCTTTTCTCTTTATTCTTCCTTGATTCATGTCAGTTATTTTTCTTAAGTACTATTCTCCTGGCATTTTTCTTCTGCTTTCTTTCCTGCAATTCATCTCTCTAATTTCCAATTCACTGTCTCCCTGCTTTTGTAGAATGAATAGTCATGCTGGCAGATGTTCATGAGTGTAGCAACTGGAATCAAGTTGTAAATGAATATATGTTAGAATTATTTCCAAATGCCCATTAGGAATAATATTCTAGTCATATTGTTGTTGTTGTTGTTATGTGCCGTCGAGTCGGCCCCGACTCATAGCGACCCCTCCTTGGGTTTCCGAGGCAGTATCACTACGGAAGTAGGATTG